>NC_054868.1:54656240-54956240 GCF_018320785.1 Cheilinus undulatus | reverse complement strand
CTTACCGCCATGCACATGTCAACAGTGAGCAGAGCACTCTATGGGAGTTTCAGTCAGTCCTTTTACAAAATGATTTGAGCCTAAGAAACAAACAATGAGGACATTTATCACCCATCCCTGACTGAAACTAGGGATGCCCCCGTGTGTATTATTTCCCATCACCATATATAGCTGTTTAGTCGACTCATCTAAAGTAAAATGAACACGTTCTGTAAACCAACTTCACACGGCAGCGGTAAAACAAGGTCACAGCATAAAGATTTGGAGCTGGTCTGCAGAATGTGGCTAACATTAGCAGCGCTAGCGCCACCAGCCTTCAGTTCTTTTTGCAGGTTAACAGTAGACGCCTCATTGACTGTGGCAGACACGCTGCCGCTATACATCAACGTGTCCGCCATATTGCCGGAGGGTAGACCGTTCCATAAACAAATGCAAGTAAATAGGGGATGTAGGATTTTGTTATTGTTTGAAATGTTATTCCACGCAATCTTGTCAGCCCCACACAGCACAGGAGTAATGCATCTTAACCTGGAATACCTCTGGCAAGATGGCGGTGGAGTTGACATACGGCCCACTGACTATGGAGGCGTCTACATATATAATGTCTATGGTTAACATCCACATTCCTGAGCTGAATATCGTCACTCAGTATGTCACTTACATGTGAGTATAACCTGGACAACTTCATCCCTGTTTTCTGGATTAAATAATGTCAACAGTGCTTTTCCTACGACATGCTACCATGCCAAAACAGTGAGCAGTTGGTTATACCGGTGCAAAGAGCAATGTGGCAGCAGGGCAGTAGTCCTTAAGAGCAACTTCAGTGGACCAGGGGTCACCCACCTGTGGATCAAGATCTACTGGTACATCTTTGAGGTGTTTCAGCTATATCTGTGAGTGTTCTTCACACTTTTAGTTTCCAGTAAGGAAAGGCTAGTCAGACATGTGTTTTATACACGCATGCATTGTTTCAGCCTCATATGGTTGTCTAATATAAAAAGATATTACCAGAGGGTTTCTGATATTTGCTTGGGACCCCCTTTGTTGTTAGCTTCTGGTGGAACAGCACCTCGTAAAATTCCTTCAGATTTCACGTACTTTACAATAAAAGTACTTTTCAAAATACCTGTTTCCTTCAAAGAAACTTTCCTCGTTTAAATCAATGATTAATATTCTTGCCAGTTCATTGAAGTTTTGCATAAACAGCTTTATAATTAAAGTCATGACTAAAAGTACACAGCGATAGTAAATATACTTTTTCTCTCCATTATTAATTTCATAAATAAGGTCTCAATTTAAACATTAGGACTGGAATAAAAAAAGGAAATATGGATTTTAATATTCAGTGATCAAATTAGACAAAAGAACAAATAAATGTAGGGGTTTTGACAAAAATAGTGTAGTTAGTTAATTCTCCTCCATCCTCCCTTTGACTTCTTGTCTTGGTGTTTTGCACACCCCCATGTTCCAGTGAACCCAGTATGAGTCTGTCTGCACTGTTAAATGCAAACTTAACGTTTACAAAAATGTATTAAAGCAAAAAAAAGTATTTTTACCCTTATTTATGTATTTAAACTTTATTTTTTGCAGATTTTTGTGGATTTTGATTTCCCTTTAACCTTATAGTAGATCTCCAGTTGGAAACAATTGGAAGCCGCTGGTTTAGACCAGGACTGTGGGCCTGAGCTGTCAAACTATGCTGATAGTTGTTTTAACCAACTTGTAATTCTGGTGCCAACAACAAAGAGATCTAAACGCAACCATTTAGCTGGCTAATGACACGCTTCCCTGACTAAAACATTGGTAAGTGTACCCATTAAGCCCACCAAAATCTAAGTTTATGTATTTTTCATAGATACTAAGATGGTTTATAAACATGATCATTTGTTAAAATGAAGAGTTAATCTGTCATTTGAAAGTATATTTATTTACTAATGCATATTTTAAAGAACAAATTAAAGACATTTTATGAATAAACTCAAAAGTCTGAAACGTGTGTTCCAAATAAGCCCACAACCACATTTATTGACAGAAATATAAAAACTTATTATATTTTTCAGGTAGTAAACACATATTAACTCAGTAACATGTTATACATGTTAAACACAATTTATTTTTTGAACTTGGTTTTAATGTTTAGTTTGTAACAATGGACCACTACAAACATGACTAATTAAGCCTAATTTTCATTGGCTTTAGTATTTAACATTTCATTGAACATTTTATTTAATATTGACAAAATTTGAATCAATATTGACAAAATAAAAAAAAATTATTTGTTTTTAAAAGTATTAAATGACATTAAAGTGCATCAACAATATCTTATTGAACTTGGATTTAATGTTTGGCTTGTAACAATAATGATTTTAGGACAGTTGCTGTAATTCTTCTTTTTTATTGGCATTTTTCTCACTTTAAATAAATTAATATGCAAAATGAACTGACAGAACAGTTCTTCTGGGCGGTGTGTGATCTGTGATGTACTCGTGTTAACGAAGTTAGTGAGGTTTAACAACATCCAACACAGGATTACAGTGAAAAGCTATCAAACCTCAAAATGTCATTATTTCCTATTGAAACACATAAGGTGGGCTTAAATGGATCTACAGTGACTACCAGGGAAATAAAGATAATATTTTCTCACCAAAATGAAACAAATGTATAAAGAAATGCCTGTAGCCTAAATATGCTGTAAAACTTTCCATCACAGTTATCCCCCCTTTGCCAAACTTTCTGAATTATCAAGAAATTCTTCAAAGTTCAAAGTTAGCTTATATTGCTGTTTTTAGAGGCCCCTATACCATTTAACCCCACCTTGGAAAAAAGACATTTTTTGAAAATATTTCACCCACCCAAACCCTTTTTTTGTGTCTTAATTTGAAGATTTATGTAAAATGAATCAGAAAACAGTTTGTGTACTTATCATTTTTAATCCTTAAGCAGTGTATCTATCAGTAGGGCTACATGTATTGGCTAGTGGTTAGCTCGCTACACTTGCTAGCATGACTCATCTTTTCACATGAAACTAAATAGTAAGAAATGACAAAAAAAAACAAAACTTGTTTATACACAAAAAAACAAATCAATCTATCAAACTACATAATATGAATGTACTTAACAAGCCAGTGACTGAAAATAGTTGAAAAGAGTTTTTTTCTGAGGGGTCCTGAAACATGGATGGAAAACTCTGTAGCGTCGTTTAATATTGACCAGGGTATGACGTACTTCTGTGTACCGGAAACCAGCTAAACCGGGCCAAGCACACTACACAATAACGTCCGACTGGCATTCATACTGCATACTACTGTCGAACGCAGTACACAGTACGCAATACGCAGTACGCATACTGCGTTTGGCAGGAGTATGCAGGAGGCCAATTTGTAAACAGCCAAACTCTCGTTGGATTTAAGAACATCTGGTGTGTGTGTTTCTGGTGGTGGTAAAGGAGCATCAAGTTTTACTGTAAAAGCCATAACAAGCTCAGTAGCTTCTGCAGCACGAACACAACCCTGTAATCTGCCATTGTTGTTTTGGTTCGATATGCGCACGCGGGGTAAGTGGGCTACGCTATGTGTAACGTAATCGTTTCAAGAAAGGTGCGGTTGGCCATCCACTTGGAGACAAAGCGGTAATCGTTTGCGGATTTGTTCACTCTGAGACCTGTTTTCAAAAAGTAGCGTTTACAGTCTCCCAAAACGCCCTTTCCATGTGGATGAAGCGCTGATATGACAAAAGACTTTTATGTATATGCCTAAATTCGTCTCGGTTTGGTTTACTGACTAGGGACCTGATCCTGGATCTGAGTGCACTTGAGCCCAAAGTCCGGTTTGAGTGGACTCTGGCACGGTTTTGGTGAGATGTGGATGCAATCGTGCCCGGATACGGGACAGAGCGAGTAGCCGTGGCACGGCGTTGTTTGGAACAATTGAGCCTAATGTGAAAACAGCCTCAGTTCTGCCCCCAGTGGTCACCATTATACATCACAAGTACTTTACATTGCTAAATGTGTTTCAGAGTCAGGTTGTGTGGAGTTTTGCAAATTGTGTCTAACCAGGAAAAGTGAGTAACCCCCAAACAGCTGCTTTAGTCAGATTGACCCCCAAAAACTGAAGTTACCTTTTCTTGAAGTTACATTCAAACACATCATGACATTTGATTTAAGTTCACCTAATAGTCATTTCCCTGAGCTGACATTGAACGCATCAAAGAGAGCTTGTTAACTACTGACTTTCATCCTGCTGATTTCAACATTAGATTGATATTTCTGACCAGTGGGACTTAATGCAAAGTTGGGAGCTGTTTTCACAGCTGATTCCAGCAGATGAGGATGATAACGTCCGTGTTGAGTCTGAATGCTTCTCACAGCATCATCTCTGCCTTTAAGATCAACACTTTGTTCAAACAGCATAGAAATTAAACAGGAAATTATCAACAGTGGATTTAATCACGAGAAGCAGATAGAGCCGTGTCAGAATCATCAGAATAATTCTGCTTAAAACTGAACACTAGAAGCGTTAAAATCTCTCCACTGAGGATTTAGACTTTCTGAAAACAAAAGATCTTTTAACATTTCCTCCAGAAAAACTGTTAACCCCCCTTACTCCCAGTTTCTGTCTGCCTCTGCGTCTGTCCTCTTAACCACGTCACGGGCTGACTGGCGAGCTTGCTGGGTGAGATTCCTTTAGTTTCTCTCAGTGAAAACCGGCCCCACTCTCAGCCCGGCTGCTGGAGGAATGGAGCAATGGCGGTGGAGGGTGAGGGCGGGGCAGGACAGAGCTGCCTGCATGAGCCAACAATGGGCCCAGACTGCTAACTGGTTTGGGGAGAACTCGTGACCTCGGTCGGTATTGTGTGCAGAGATGACACACTTAAAGCAGTTTCAGGTACAGGTGGATTCTGGGTACGGTGAGCAGAGAGAAAACTCAGGACTGGGCTGAATCTTCACAGAAAGTCATCTTTAATTCATATGAGAAGCAGATTAAACAGATGTGAAAATGGCTAAAACATTATCATTAGGAGGGGTACGTTAATGCAGTGGTGTGACAGCAGTATCAGCTGATGTCGGCCATGTTGACAAACAGCAACCATCTCTAAATCTGTGGACTGGACTGGACAGAGACCAGGAGCTGATGTTTCTGGTCTAGTTTCATACAGACTTCTAGGAACCTTGGATTCAGAGTAGGAGGAAGTCACCCAAAGGACAAACGTTGATCTGCCACCTTCTCCCTCTGCATTTATATGTGCTACAGCCCCCCCTCTGGCAGTAGTACCACATTACAACCAGGCACTGTAGAAAGTTATGGACAGAGTTTGAAGTGATAAGCTGCTGCATCTATTGATGAGTACATGAGCTAAACCTGGCTAGCTGTTAGCGACAGTCCAGCTGCTCTCCTTGACTGTTAGATTATGGTTTGTTTGTTGTTAGTGGTTCTTAACTGGTTGGGTATCAGAACTCATTACAACCTCCTTAAGATAAACCACAACCCTAATTCTTTAAAAAATCAGCCACACTGATGTATTTGATAAAGAATGTTGGCTTATGGAGCTTACATGGTTATGCATACGTTAAGTATTTACTTCATTTTCCTTAGATAGAATGGAACATTTGGGTTATTTTCCCAGGAATTTCTTACTTAACTGGGGAAAACCAGCTTTGCTATCCAAAGATTTTAAAGTAAGGATGCATGTCTTCTAGGGCAGTGGTTCTCAACCTTGGGGGTCGCGAGACACCAAGAGGGGGTCTCCAGATTCCCCTAAAAAAAAACAAGAATATTTTGAGAATTCCACTGTTGCCACTTTACACCAATTTTGCCAAAAAAGTTAACCAGTTTTCATTATTTTTTTTACCACAAATTTTAACACATTTTTTGCCATTTACGCTTATTTTTGCCATTTTAAATTCTTTCCACCACTTTTTTCTGCCTGTTTTTGCCACTTCTAAACCAATTCTTGACACATAAGCCTAATGTTGCCTCTGTTGACACATTATTGCCACTATTAACTCCATTTAACACTTTCTATGCAATTTTTTTTTCCCATTTTAACCACATTTCACTATCTGATATGCCCATTGTTACCAGTTTGACCAACATCTGCCAATAACTGCCTTATTTTCTTTCTCAGTTAGCACTGTTTTCTCTAGTTGTCTTTGTTCAATATGTGCAATAAAGAATATTATATATATATATATGTTTATATTGACTTTCTTCCTATTTCACCAGAATGCTACCCATTTTTGCCATTTTTAAAGCCTTTTCAGCCACTTTTTAATTCCCATTCACTACTATTTATGCCCATTTTTTTGCCACTGTAACCCATTTCTGCTACTTTTAAGATCCAAATTCACCACCTTTCCACCCCCTTTTGCCATTATTAGCCATTTTTTTTTCAATTTTTAACCCATTTTAATTATATATATTTATATATATATATATATTTTTTTTTTTTTTTTTTTTTTTTTACAAAATAGATTTACATTTTGAAGAAGATTATATACTATGCAAATTATTTAAAAAAGAGAATTGTTTAATTGATAAGAGTTATTTTTTCACGTTAAATATAAAACAAGGATATCACAGTTTAACTTTACGATAGACTGTGATTTTGTTTTTGGCCCCCAGTTTGGCTGGGCCCCAGAAAGCTCTCTCTTTTCCCCCCCTTATAGACGGCCTTGTCTCCACATGACTATTCTTGAATGTTCATGGCTGTGTTCACCCACCTTCAGGTACAGTGAGGGTCCCTGGTCTCTGGCACCTTTATTTTCAGGGTCACGGGCTGAAAAGGTTGAGAACCCCTGCTCTAGGGGTGGAAGTCACTAGAGGCCCAACGATAAGATATTATCACGATACTTTTGCCACAGTTTGATATTATTTCCCTTTTAATCATTTTTGCCATACACAGAGTATTGCGTTACTATATTTTGTGATCTATACCATTTTTTCAGCCATTTAGCTGATTTAGCATCAGCCTTGCCCTCATTTTTATCGTATTTTTGCAGTATTTTATTTACATGTGTCATGTCCACGTTGTCGGTGTCCTGCTTGCATTCCTAATGCCCATTCCCTGCTGCTGCCACGTTGTTTGTACTTTCTCCTGCTCTATGACTGACCTCTGCCGACCTCACGGTAGAAAGGGCGCAACAGAACCATCAAGTGGACAGAAAAGTAACTGATGCTATTTATCCAGTATCATAGAATTCAGTTCATATTAGGGCTGAACAATTTCGGAAAATAATCTAGTTGATTTTCTCCCCTAATATTGTGATTTGATATGATATTATTCCTTAACTTTCTGATATTCCTTAACGAGGGCTGAATAATTATTTAAAAGTGTCTAATTCTGATGATTTTGACTCCTATTGCAAATTAGATTTGAATTATTTCATTGAAGGATTTTTGCCATTCTTATATTTGAAAAGAAAAAAAGAACAAAAATTAATAATGTAGGATTTTTTTGTAGACTTCCATAAAAATTGCACCTGAATGATTGGATGATAAATCATGCATAACATCTCTGCTGCAAAAAAAAAAAAAAAAAAAAGTTTTAAACTGGTATTTTGACACAAATTTCAGGTCAAAGAAATATTGCACCTAGTGCGATTTGAAAATTGCAACAGGCCATACTGCGATTTAATCTAATTTTCGATTAATTGCCCAGTCCTAGTTCATATTAGAAATTAATTTGAAAATAATGGGTATATGGCGAAAGATTCGATATGATATACTAGGGGTGAATATTGGCAAGAACCTCACGATACGATACGCATCATGATACTTGGGTCAGGATACAATAGTATCATGATATATCAAGATATCATGATATTGTGATATATTGCGATATTCTACACAGTTAACTAAGAAAAATATAGATGATGTATATGTAAATCACACAATACGTTGGTGGTGTTCCCGCTATATTTCACGGCAGCAAGACAGAGCTTGCAAATGGCATTTCCTTTCTTTAACTCGCTGTTTGTGGTATTTTACTAACAACTCGGCTAAAATATGAATTGTTATTTTTTACCAGAAAATCGTTATTAAGAGTTGGAGTATCGATATTGCGTCGATGTCAAAGTATCGCGATATATTGCCGTATCAATATTTTTTCACAGCTCTATGATATACTGCAGTGCAAAATACTGCGATACTTTACCGCAATTTTTTCCCTCACCCCTCATGTCCTCTTAGGGTTCTGTTTGTCGTAGACCCAGGTTGTTCAACTGGAGGCCCTTGGGCCTGGATCGGGCCCCTCAGGTCATTTTGATTACTCTATGAGTAGACTTCCAGTACTTTAAAATTATTCACACTTTTTTTAAAAACATATATTTGTAAGATCACTACAATTCTCTGATTTATATGTCCCAGGATTCCCACCTCATAGTACTGCAGATTGTTCTTATTAATACAAATCTTTTCATTCCTGCCTTACACATGTGCTGCTCTTTACTCTTGTGTCTCGGTTAGAGCTGAGCAATTAATCGAAAAATAATCTAAACTGACATTTAGAGCCTACAGTCGACATAAACCTGTTGTGTCAATTATTTCAATTTCTTCCCTTGTAATTCTCTCTCTACTAATGCACCACCCTCTTAAACACAAACTACTGGCTGTTTAGTCACGGATAGGTCGCCAGGTGTTGCAAGGCATGTAGCCTGCTGTAAACCTAAGAGAAGAAGTTCTAGTCATGCACTCATTCCCACCCAGTCCACTAAAACACAGAGCCGACTGTGCAGCAGAAAAGTTATTTTCTGCTTTTTATACAACAGTATAAAATAATTTATTTTGTTAACAAGAAATACAAGTTGTTTATTTTCTACTTTTCTTGGAAAACATGACTTTTACAAGAAAAGATTTTCAGAACAAATGGATTAGGAGGTTGGGGGTGGAATAATCATTCAGTAATCATAATCAAGGTAAAGAGCTCAATTTATCATGATTTAGATTGTTGCCATAATCGCCCAGCCCTAGTCTCAGTACATTTTATCAGCTGTGTCCATGTTCTTGCTTAGCACACTGTTTCTGCAATGAGTGCATACTGGTGACAATTTCAGTGTTTGCTGTGGGAAGGTTTTGGGACAGCCTCATGTTACGGTCTTTGTATGGCCGTTTCAGTCAGAGAGCATCAGTGGTGCCCTTCAGTTTTGCAGCGTTGAGTTATGGTAGATATTTATCAAGGCTCAGGGCAGAATGTCTTCATGTGCCTCGTTTTTTTTGTTCAAATGCTTATCTTCTTCTTCTGTGGTGTATCCCAGGCGCTGCCTCAGTTACAGCTTCCTGCTCCCAAGAATGTTTTGTACGAGAGCACGCTGGGATCAGCTGTTTGTCTCCACTGAGACGGAGCAGAGTGTTGGGATCCTGCTCCACATCTTGTTTTCTCTTTAACATAACATCCATGCAACCCTGACCTGAATCTCATATGGTCACGATGTGTTATCCCTATGAGGAAATATTTCTAAATATTTATATCCTGTTTCTTTCCTTCATGCAAACTTCAGTGACGGTTTTTACTTGAGACACCACAGTTGATTTTTTTTTTCAACATTTTCATGCTGCATAAAACAGACGACCAATAATCAAGAAAGAGATCAGACACATACGAGTACAACTATGAATACTTAAAGCCTTTACAGAATCGTTCAGAAAATTAATCAGTAATTTTGATGTTTTTCACATTTCTTCTTAATGATTTAACGGTGTGGAGTTTTCAGTCTGCTCTAATTTTTTATATAAATATCACCAAACAGTAGACGTGGCTCCAGATCAGGGTCCAAAACTAACACTCGCCATTCAGCAATTACGGATAGATTTTGTCTCTGGCTGGTAAATTTTTAAGAGCACTCGGCACTCTGGCGAGTTATTTTTTTACCAGCGAAAAATTCTTTTTTTTTTTTGTTACTAGAGAACGATGCTGGTATCGGCTGGTTTCCTGGTAGAGTAATGTGTATTTCAGGCCGAGATGATCTTTGGTCACGTAAGTGCGTCAGTCATGACGTCATTGACAGCGCGCCGAGGTGGCTAGCTGGTTGTTCCTGTAGCCGTACCTCATTGCAGTGTTGCCAACTTAGCGACTTTGTCGCTATATTTAGCGAGTTTTCAGAACCCTCTAGCGACTCTTTTTCTAAAAAGCGACTAGCGACAAATCTAGCAACTTTTTCTGGTGTTACTGGAGACTTTTGAAGACTCTGACATGGAAGCACGTATCGTTGTAGCGCCCCTCGGTGCTGCCGTGGGCCCCTCCCCATCCCAAAGCACTGACAGGCAGCCCACTCCTCGCGCAGCAGTCCCTCTTAGCTGCAGTCAGAGCAGGAGATGCTCACGCCTCCATGTCCAGACTACAGATAAACCGCGCTGTGAATGCGCCTTGACAGTTTTTTCTCTTGTCTCTTTTCGGTCCATTTAGATTGTTAATGAAGACCGTATACAAAAAAATAAATACATTTATTTGTTGTAGGCTCTTAAGTGGACCATAAGGTTTAAAACTAAACCGAACGTAAGAAAACTAAACTTGTAAGAAACGTAGAATAATAAATGATAAACCATAAATAAAATTTAAAGTAACTCTGACAGAGTATCTGTTGAGTCATTTTGCCTAGCCCAGATAAAGGAGGGTTGGAATTGTGACGTTATAAAAACAAGAATCAACAGAAGCATGTTCATTTGTTATTCTACACATAATAAGGGTCTTTTTACTCACTTTTTGTCTCTTTTAGCATACATTATTGCTAGTATTAGTGCATACTATTAAAATATTGATTGAGAATCGCATACAAGACCCAAAATGATGTTAAATAATACTGATAGCAAATTACAACACTTAAAAGCAATTGTTATTTGGTTGGCTGGTCAAATATCTGCCTGGCCGGTAAAAAATTTCACTTACCAGCCAGCCTGGCTGGTAAATGAAATTCTGCTTCAGATTGTCTAACCTGCTCAGTAAAGATAAGAGGTGTCATGCTGTAAAACAGGGATGTCAGAAGTAGTGACAGCATGGGCCGAATTCTGAATTAATTTGGGTTCAACCTTAGGGCCGAACAGGGTCCACATTTAACCATAAACTGCCAACCTCATTATCTCCAGCAATTAATTATGGGGGGAAAACACCTTAGAACTGATGATAAATGATTCTGACATGGAAAAAAGTCAAAATGATAAGTTTAAAGGCTCAAAATCTGAGAAAATAATTTAGTTATAAACTTTAAAGGTCAAAACATGGCATTTAAAGCCAAAAAATGTTTTTTAAAGGAAAATATGTGAGACAAAATTTTAAATCATGAGTTTTAAAGGTCAAAATATGAGATCAAATTCAAAATATTTGGTTTAAACCATCAAAGTGTGAGATTTTTTTTTCGTTTTTCAAGGGCAAAATATTTCTTCATATTTAAAATTGAGGCTCTAAAAAGGTCAAATTATGAGATAAAAGTCAAAGTAGGGAGCTTGAAAGGTCAAAATGTGAGAAAAAATTTAAAATCATGAATTCAAAAGGTCAAAATATTACTTAAGAATTTAAAATTGAGGATCTAAAATGTAAAAAAAAACTAAGATAAAAGTCAAAATTGTGAATCGAAAAGGACAACATAAAAAATAGGAAGTCATAACCATAACTTTGTGTCATAACTGTGAGATGCAAAATTAAGAAAATGAAATGAAAACAGAAATTAATTTCCCCACATTGCTGCCTTTTTTCTAATGATATTACCTTTTTACATTTTCTAATTTTTACAACATAACAGGGATATTTTAATCATCACAGTTAAGTTTACATTTTTAAAATAGAGGAAATCTGCAGACCTCACACCAGTGGGCCAGTTATGATAAAAATATGATGGGATCTGGTGGGCCGCGTATAACTGTTCCATGGGCCGGATTTGGCCCCCGGGCCTTGAGTTTGACACCCCTGCTGTAAAATAACACCAAGTTCAGTATCTGCTACATTTTATGACTGCCAGGCTGGGTGTCAGCACCAGAACCTGATACTAGTACTGGTATCAGTGCATCCCTAATTTATCTATCCGACTCCCTCTGGGGGATCCTGAGGCAACCCCAGACCACAAGGGGTATAAATCCTCCAGGGTCTTCATTAAGGTCTCCTCTCAGAAGACCTGCTAAGGGAGGCACCAGTCCAGATCAGATGCCTGAAACACCTCAGTTGTCTTTCAGTTCAAAGGAGCAGCAACTCTACTTCTTAGTTCCTGATTTATTATGCTGCAAAAACTTATCATGACTATTATGGAGTTCTTTAGATTACTAGGAGGGTGTTATAAGGACACTCTTAGAGATTAGGCTGGTCGAGAGACCGCATGCAGGGGTTATTCTGTTGTTTTTTTTTTTTTATACCTTAGTGATGAATCGATTGGTTGGTGAGTGGGTGTGATTTCAGAGAGCCAACATTTTTCTCTGGTTTAGTGAAGCTCAAGTTTTCTCATGATAAATCATTGATTTCTTGAGATCTCTTGAAAGAAATACAAAATTTTAAATGTACATATTCGTAATTAATTATCCAAATATTTTACACTTTGGTGCTTTTTTCATATCACTTTTACTTTTCAAGCACGAGAAGAAAAAAAAAAGTTTTTATTTGTATTTAAAGCAGACATTTGGCTCGCTGTTGCTCATTAAGGTGGCGGTGGTTGGTCCTGAGGATGGACCACTGAGTTAGATGAAGTCAGGAAGGTTTCCTACACATGGAGCGCTAACTGAGATGAGCTATAGTAAACTAAAACAGTGCATATGTAGTGAATGAGCGATGAACGTTTAAGTCTAAATGTTTTCATTGTGTCAGAGACTGGAGCTGGTAATGTCTGAGGCCACAGCAGCATGTACACTTCATTATTCACTGCTGACTGCTTCATATGTTCCTCTATTTTTAAACCTGACCTCCAGAGCAGAGCCGATCTGTTCAGCTGCACGCTGATGGATGCTTCGGTATCTCGGTGTTTTTCATCCCTATCAGTCAGATCTAATTCTGTGTTGTTTTGCAGGACTCATCGCGTGGTGTCCCAGCTGAGACGGTGAAGACACCGGTCCGAATCCCCCGTAAAGAGGTGCCAACAGAGGGACAGGATGCCTATTCCTCCCCCTCCCCCTCCTCCCCCAGGACCCCCTCCTCCCCCAACCTTCAGCGAGGTCAGTGATCTGATATGGAGTCTATTTATACTACAGATAGTGAAAAATGGGACTTATTCCACTGTTGAGAATCATAATTAAGCATAGCTGATGCTTTTATCACTTCCTTTGTTAGGAGTTTTTCACTAAGCCAACATTTTCTCTCCTGCTTTTTAAAGATGCATTTTTGGTCTTTTTTCTAAAAGACAAGGACAGTGGATAGAGTTGGAAACAGGAATGAAATAGAAAGGAAAGGAGCCACAGGCCGCCATTGTTCAACCACTATGCCATCTGCACCCCTTCTCTCCTGTTAGACCGTAAAAACAGCTCAGAGTTTGTCCAGTAGGCCACCTCTGCCCAGTATATGTCTGATTTAATTCAGCATTTCTGTTTCTAAATATCAGCATTTATTATTTGAATCAACAGATAAAGAAATCTGTTAATGCGGCATTATTTGGAGATAGCCGGTGTATGTGAGTGGGAGTAGGATCTGCTGATGTTAAACAGATGAATTTGTGCATCCTGTGTTAATTCCTTGCATTGAAGCAGATTAACATCTGTTGAAGGCAGTCCAGTACCTTGTGGTAATCCTTAATCTAAGTGTAAACATACCTTAATGTGTACTGACACATTTCTGCACACATGGCTTGGCTGCTAAGGTCAAGCATCTCTTCTGTCCGGGCCTCTTCACACCTGGAAGCGTTCCTGGAGACTGCTAGCTGTTGTCAGACCTCCGCAGATCGCCTAGGGGCTCGTGGCAACCCTACCACCCACCTGGACGAGCCTAAGCCCATGCTTAACCACCATATCCACCCCTTACTGTGCCCTAAAAGTTTGGACTTTTTAACACATTATTTTCCCATGCTCCTGGTAATATGCGAGGACATCACAGTGTGACCGGGGTTGTGTCAGTCCTCCTTCCCACCTGATGGTTCCCTCAAGGCAGCTTACTTTCCACATCTACACCTTACTTCAGCCTTAATTTTTGGCCCAAACGTGCCACAAGTTCTGCACAGTACTGCAGGTCTGCTGGCCCGGCCTAGAACGCCACAGTTATT
The DNA here is from genome assembly GCF_018320785.1 of Cheilinus undulatus. Lineage (NCBI taxonomy): Eukaryota > Metazoa > Chordata > Actinopteri > Labriformes > Labridae > Cheilinus > Cheilinus undulatus. The sequence continues at coordinate 54,942,082 of NC_054868.1, read as the reverse complement.
CTCAAACACGGCTGATATTTAAAGCCAATAGATCATGTCTGCCATGCAGATATGATGCTGATAATGTCGTGCATAGTAAGTCCTTTACCTTGCACATAGATTTGCATTGCAAAAACTATACATGTGGATGCAAATCCATTCACCCTACAAATCCATGTGCATGATTTTAATGTTTTAAGGTACAATGCAATGTTTTGGGCCTACTGAAGTAGGGTACATGATGAAACAGGAACTTTTAGAGCTAATACAGACTCTTCATACACATTTATCTAGTGGAGTGATACTCAACGTATGGCTCTAAAGCCACATGTGGCTCTTTTATGTCTTAATTTGAAATATTATTCCCTCAGAAAACCTAAAGCGGAAACCTTGGCCTCGGAAATTATCCATTGCAGGTCACATTAATCTGTTTTTTCTCCACATGTCTACAGTTGCCTTTAATCATTAAACTTTATTTTTTCCTCTGTGCCCTTTCTTGCAATTTTTTGCCAATTCTTCATTTTTTGGCCACTTCAGTTCCATTTTCACTGCTTTAATCCCACTTTTGCCATCTCTTTTTGCCCATTTTTCCCACTTCTATCCCATTTTTACCACTTTTTCGCCTGTTTTTGCCTTTCTTATCCTACTTTTTGCTATTTGCAATTTTTCCACTTTTTTGCTATTTTTTGCCACTCTTCCTCCCTTTAAGCTACATTTTGCGATTATATGCCTCTCTTTTCAGCATTTTTGCCACTCTTTACTGCATTTTGCCCATTTTAGTCACTATTACACTCATTTTTTGCAATGTTTTTGCTGTCTTTTGACTATTATTGCCAACTGTTACTCATTTTTTGGTAATTTCTCACCCATTTTTATCACTTCCTGCCCTTTTTTGCAACTCTTTTCTTCCCATTTTTTCACTTTTCACCTAGTTTTTGCCCTTTTATGCCCACCTTACCCCTTTCCGCCCATTTTTGCCACTTTGACCTTTTTTAAGTCACTTTTAACTTGTTTTTATTGCCACCTTTATCCATTTTTGCCACTTTTCACCACTGAGATTTTGGCTCTTGCAAAGGCATTTTTAACAATTTGGCTTTTTGGTTGAGTAGGGTCGAGTAACACAGATCTAGTACAAGAAATATCTTCAAACCAGATGGCTCCCTTAGAGGGCTGGGTGACTTAGCCGGCACACTTTCAGACATTATCAGTATCTAAAATGTCTAAAACACAAGAAACCAGTAAACACTTGTGCCTTTTATCTGGAATAACTCCCCTTTCAGTGCTCCATAATGCCCCTGCTTGTCCCTCCTTTAGAGAGTCTCACTGGGTGCTACCATGGATGTTTCTGCTGCCACATAGAGCCGCTGTTAGAGATGCTTTTAGGCGCTTCATTACATTTTGATAACAAACGGCATCAGTGCAGGGCTGCAGGGTTATATAACATCAGCCAGAGCTACACTAGAGCACTTTCACATTAATAATAAATGTCTTGGTAGCAGCTGATGCTAACTTTAGCTCGGATTCTTCTAGGTTTTAAATTCTTCTGTCTTAGTGCGAACAATTTTAACTGTAACTGAAATATCTGCAGACCTGGAATCAAAACCTGCAAATCCCTGCAGAGATCAGTGTCATGTTTAAGTTTTACTCCCGTTAGAGATGGATATTCAAAAGTGGTGTTTAAGTGATTGGTCGGTATCAATAAGTTCTAACAGGGTAATGGACAAACAATGCTCCTATCAGTATTTACATTAGCAGTCATAAATAGCAGCAGGCCATAAATTAACACAACCTGAGAGAGCTGCCCAGTTAAAGTCTAAGAGGAAATCACAGTTATCCGACTGTCACCTCTGATAATTGCTGCACCTGTAAGAAAGCATGAAGGAAAGGAGAGTCAGAGTGCACATGGTCCAAACGTGGCTCATTCTGCTGCTGTGTTTCTGTCCTGAACTCAGCTTATCGCTAAAGTGCATCATTTTATTTAATCAGTTTTCCATGTTCCTGTTCCTCCCTGGTATTATAAAAGACAGGGACGTTTCAAGATCAGAGAAATCTCCCCTCCACGATCTGACCAGTAAACACTCACATCATAATGTGACTTTGTTTACATGTTGTTGTCTTTAACGTGCCGTGTCACAGCTAAGCAAACCAGAATCCATAGCGGTCCTCTTTGGACCAGATCAGAGGAACTAGAGATGTGATTGTGTGTCTGTGATTCTCCTCCACAGGCGAACACGACTCCTCCTAAACTCAGCTCCTCCGAGGCTAAAGGCAGAGGAGCACTGCTGTCCGACATCTGCAAAGGAGCCAGACTAAAGAAGGTCGGCGTGGTCAATGACCGGAGCGCCCCCGTTTTAGAGAGTGAGTTACAACTTTATTTAGAACACGAAAAACATCAGAACTAAGGTGAAACCAACTTTTACACAGGTTGAAACATAGGAAAGTTCGTATACTTTAAAATCATGTTTTATTTTGGATGCTAACATTATTTTACTTTGCAGACAGCAACACAGTTATTTAACACCTACCAGGGTCCAAATGATGACCCCCTTTAGAACTACCGAGGTCTAAATGATGACCCCCTTTAGAACTACCGAGGTCTAAATGATGACCCCCTTTAGAACTACCAGGGTCCAAATGATGACCCCCTTTAGAACTACCAGGGTCTAAATGATGACCCCCTTTAGAACTACCAGGGTCTAAATGATGACCCCCTTTAAAACTACCAGGGTCCAAATGATGACCCCCTTTAGAACTACCGAGGTCTAAATGATGACCCCCTTTAGAACTACCAGGGTCCAAATGATGACCCCCTTTAGAACTACCAGGGTCTAAATGATGACCCCCTTTAGAACTACCAGGGTCTAAATGATGACCCCCTTTAAAACTACCAGGGTCCAAATGATGACCCCCTTTAGAACTACCAGGGTCTAAATGATGACCCCCTTTAGAACTACCGAGGTCTAAATGATGACCCCCTTTAGAACTACCAGGGTCTAAATGATGACCCCCTTTAGAACTACCAGGGTCCAATTGATGACCCCCTTTAGAACTACCAGGGTCTAAATGATGACCCCCTTTAGAACTACCAGGGTCCAAATGATGACCCCCTTTAGAACTACCAGGGTCTAAATGATGACCCCCTTTAGAACTACCAGGGTCTAAATGATGACCCCCTTTAGAACTACCAGGGTCCAATTGATGACCCCCTTTAGAACTACCAGGGTCTAAATGATGACCCCCTTTAGAACTACCGAGGTCTAAATGATGACCCCCTTTAAAACTACCAGGGTCCAAATGATGACCCCCTTTAGAACTACCAGGGTCTAAATGATGACCCCCTTTAGAACTACCGAGGTCTAAATGATGACCCCCTTTAGAACTACCAGGGTCTAAATGATGATCCCCTTTAAAACTACCAGGGTCTAAATGATGACCCCCTTTAAAACTACCAGGGTCTAAATGATGACCCCCTTTAGAACTACCAGGGTCTAAATGATGACCCCCTTTAAAACTACCAGGGTCTAAATGATGACCCCCTTTAAAACTACCAGGGTCTAAATGATGACCCCCTTTAGAACTACCAGGGTCTAAATGATGACCCCCTTTAAAACTACCAGGGTCTAAATGATGACCCCCTTTAAAACTACCAGGGTCTTAATGATGACCCCCTTTAAAACTACCAGGGTCTAAATGATGACCCCCTTTAGAACTACCAGGGTCTAAATGATGACCCCCTTTAAAACTACCAGGGTCTAAATGATGACCCCCTTTAAAACTACCAGGGTCTTAATGATGACCCCCTTTAAAACTACCAGGGTCTAAATGATGACCCCCTTTAAAACTACCAGGGTCTAAATGATGACCCCTTTAGAATGTCAGCTTTCAGACTTACAACGTTAAAGACAGTCACTGAACAACAGTAGTTTCTGCAATGTGATGACATTTCAGTGCAAAAACTCTACAATTTGTAGCTTCAAAATAAAAGAGGAAATGAGGATGTGTATGGAAAAATCAAACTTCTTCCAACGTTTCTAAAAGACTTGATTTCACTCAGATTTTAACGTTGCTGTTTGGTGATCTTCTGTCTGCATCCACATATAAACAGTTTCAGATAGAAACTGAATGTGTTTACAGCTCTGATTCCTCACTAATCCTCATCAACATTTGTCTCATCGTTCCACCAGAATCTGGAGGAGGAGGAGGAGGAGGCGGAGGTGGAGGAGGTTTTGGAGGTGGTGGACCAATGGGAATGGGAGGTCTTTTCCAAGGAGGAGTGCCAAAATTACGCCCAGTTGGAGGTAAATAACATATTTATTATAGTAAGGCTTTAATTTCACAGCATCACTATTTTATTTTATTTTTTTCCATTAAAAAAGGGATCAACTTTATATTATCACATCTTCAATATCAGAAATCACCTTTTAGCACATCAAATCTATCACCAAAGCTCTTACTTTCATTTCTGTTCACAGATATCTGCCTTATTTTGATCATTTCTTTAGTGATAGGGTTAAGAAAATCAAGATAAAGGCCTTTAGTTCGCCCAAGACTTATCCACAATGAAGATCTTTAACAGGACGTGGCTGTTTCTTAGCTTTTTTTTCTGTTTGCTTATTCAAATCAGACAGGGCGAAGGCTTTGCTTGCTCATGGGTGCTTCAGCAGCGAGGAACGAGGAATATGAATTATGGATTAAAGGCCTGGACTTTCTGTTTTTATTATAGTAAATTATTTACAGCAAGAAGCTGTGAGGTGCAGATGTAGAAGAAAGTGACCTTTACCCTCTTCTCTGCAGCTCATATAAGCTAAAGGAAAACAGATTATTCATTCAGAGATTTAAAGTGATAAGATTTACCATAAAGTCCCGACAGATTACTTTGGTGTAGGTTGTTTGCAGTCACATGATTTTGATGCGGTGCCAATGTCAGATGGGAGGCAGGAAGTGGAGAACAGCAATTAGGAATCAATTGAGAACATTTACTTTAATCTCTAGGTGGCGCTGCATCTCTGCATCCATCGGCTATCATCCCTACACTTCACAGGTTACCCCATTCACATGGAGATGAGGTGATCCAGATTACTGATGATTTAGTCCTGCAGACCTCCTACAACAGGTCTAGACAGATGAAGGGAGACCAGAGTCTAGGGGAGTCTAGCACTGAGCTAAGAGGCCAGCTGAGACTCTTTAACAGCTTTTCTCCCTCATTTGAAACCCTGATACACTAGTAAGGAAATAAATCTTGTGGAGTAAAAGACTGAGTAATGATGTTGTTTTTTCTATGAGCTGCCCCTTGTATATAAACATCAGGAGCTGGTGGAGTGCCAGTTTCCTTTCTTCCATTTTTGTTATTTAATACACATTTAAAAACCCAAACTGGTTCCAGATAATAGTCGTCTGGGAGCCAAAAAGACTGGCTCTTGTTACTGAGCTGGACCACAGGATCCAGATCTCTAAGAGTTGTATTTCCCCTCATAACAAGCGAGGCTTAACAGACATCGGCTGTGGAAACACCAAAAAGATCAGGGTTTAATTTTATGAACTGGACTGAACCAAACCAGATGACCTGGTGGAAACCATATGTGAGCGTTGTCTGACTCCGCCCCTCCAGACTTCAGAGCAAGGCCTTAAATCCACGTCTGCCGCCATTTCTCTGTGAGGTTTTTATTATTTTTGTCTGAATGTGTCACTACTTTAGGACGCTGAAGATTGTTTTTCCTTTGTTTGAACAGTTACAACAGTCGTAAACAGCACAGAACTTTTGGGCACTACTTCTTGTCTCTCATTTGGAGTTCTTTGTTTGCTTGTCATCAGACAACACCCTGTATAAGCTGTAGTGCTGTTGTTTTCCCTGTATTGAGCATTTATTAGTGGTAATATGGTACTTCATCTCTTCTTTCTCTCCTCTGTTCTTCACTCAGATGGTTCAGCCGGAGGTTCTGTGGGCAGATCGGCCCTGAGGCCCCCAGGGTCCCGGTCAGCAGCCCCTCGTCCCCCGACGGGCCGCTCCAGCTCTCCCTCCCCTCAGAACAAGCCCTCTCCTCCAGAGCACCAGCGCTCCCACCGCCCCTCTCTCCCCGACATCACCCAGGCCTCCACAGGCAGCGGGATGAAGCACAGCACCTCAGCCCCGCCTCCGCCGCCACCATTCAACAGAGGCAGCCGCGGCAATGCCCCTCCGACCCCCAATCAGAAGGCGCACATTCCGCCCTCCTCCTCTTCTCACAACAGAGAGAAGCCCCTGCCACCCACGCCCAACAGAGGCCCCACCCCTCCCAGCTCTGTGAAGCCTCCATCTTCCAGCAGACCGCCAACAGGTGGATCCTCAGCTCCTCCGCCTCCGCCTCCGTACAGACCGCACACATCCGGCGGCGTCTCCAACGGGCCGTCACATATAGATGGGGGCGGAGCTCCAGAGCTGCCTCAGAGGCACAACTCTCTGCACAAAAAACACACATCAGGAGGCAGCATAGGACGCAGCCACGCTCCACCACCTCCTCTGTCCTCGTCTCCATCCTCTGGGCAGGGCGGCAGACCCCCACCACCCGCCAGGGAGCCTCCAGGACGCAGAGCAGGTCAGTGCCAGCTTCATTGAAATATTTATTATGAAGATATTGATAGAAAGAAAGGAGCAAAGCTAGAATATAGATGTTTTATGATGATGATGCATGCTGTGTGGATGCATGCAGTAAGACTGTCTGCTACTTCTGCAGGACAGTAAGGATGGTCTCAGATAAGGGGCCAGGGCCCAGATCAGAGCTCCCTTCATCCCAAAATCTGGCTCATTTGGTCAGTGTGCATGCAAACGTACCGTACTCTGACACCGACTGCTTGAAGAGGTGGTGTCGAACATGATGCATGTTTGCTCGTGCACAGTGCATGGGAGAAGAGAACACAACTGAGGACAAATATGGGGTACTGGTCCACAGGTAGAGTCAGGAAGGCCGGGGCTATAAATCTATTAATCAGATAGTGGAAAATGTAGATCTGGACTGTGGGCTGGTCTTGGACTCAGGCAGAGAATCGAACCTCAAGTCCAGGCAGAGAGTGAAGCAATTGTGCCAAATGTTAAAAAAAAAAAAGCTCTTGTTTTCCTCGACTTAAAGCAGGCACAATAAGATAAATATGAAAGAAAAAAGATGTATTAAATTAACCTGACATGCAAGATAGACTGTTTGAAATCTCCATTGCATTAATAAAATTCACATTCATCTGGGAACGTTCCCATAGAAAGTGTTCAGGAAGGGCAGGACTGATTGGAGAAGCTGATTGGACGAACGTTCTCTCTGTCACATTCGTTACAGGCCAATTAGTGAGGTAGTCCACACACAACTCTGGTGTTAAACTCAGCTTTACAGGCAAGCAAAATGGTTGCTCATATTCCTGCTAAGAAAAGCTTTCAGTGTGACTCTTTACTCCAGTTTAAATGAAGAAATACGGTCCAGCTCAGATGAGACTTCCAGCCCAACTAAACCCCATCCGTAGCTATCTCCACGTTCTCCTCAAATGAAGCTGATTGACGAGAGTTGTTTTCAGGTCTGGGGTGGAGGAGGTGAAGCTTTAAGCTATGAAGGAGGAGGCTGGGGTGGAGGAGGTGACGCTTTAAGCTAAGAAGGAGGAGGCTGGGGTGGAGAAGTGAAGCTTTAAGCTATGAAGGAGGGGGCTGGTGTGGGGGAGGTGAAGCTTTAAGCTATGAAGGAGGATGCTGGGGTGGGGGAGGTGAAGCTTTAGTCTATAAAGGAGGAGGCTGGGGTGGAGGAGGTGAAGCTTTAAACTATGAAGGAAGAGGCTGGTGTGGGGGAGGTGAAGCTTTAAGCTATGAAGGAGGAGGCTGGGGTGGAGGAGGTGAAGCTTTAGTCTATAAAGGAGGAGGCTGGGGTAGAGGAGGTGAAGCTTTAGTCTATAAAGGAGGAGGCTGGGGTGGAGGAGGTGAAGCTTTAAGCTATGAAGGAGGAGGCTGGTGTGGAGGAGGTGAAGCTTTGCCAGCAGCAGCGTGGTACATCAGCATTGATGCAAGCAGGGATTAGTGAGAAGGACATCATATTTAAATGGACTGCTGTGTTGACACTTGAATGCTTGGGTAATATGCATTAAATCGCTGCTATCAAACTGGTATTTTGACACATTTCAAGTTCAAGAAATATTACAACTTCTGCTATTTGTAAATGGCAGCAGGTCATATTGTGATTTAATCTAATTTGCTCTTAATTGCCCAGCCCTAGAATCATCTCAGAGTTTATCTAAAACATGCAGGTGTTAATCACTATCCAGCTAAAAATGATCCAGATGTGATGTTTGGTCTTATGCTGAGGTCAGGACTTTTAAATCCATCTCCTTTAACTGTAACATCTACCCGGCTCCCTGCACAAACACTCGTCATGCATGTTTGTGATACGAAGAGCTCTGTCTGTCACTTTTACCCTCGTTGGCTCGACACATGGAGCAGATCCGCTCTCTGTTGGCGAGCGTGTTCAGGCTTGATTGGGCAGATTCTTTGTAGATTATGACACACATTTTAGATGCTTCTGTTTGTCCACAGTTTACCGTATGTTTGTTAATTCTAAAAGAGCTATTACACAATTCTACGTCTCAGGAAATTAAACCTTCAGATGATGATTTTCCTCCCTACATAATGCAGATTTATGTCTCACTGGAAACATATTCATAATTCAAACGCACCAAACAGGAAGGCACTTGTTAACCAGAGCTCTGTGTTGTGATTGGATGCCACAAGGCCTCCTGGTTTCTCTGCATTCCTGAAACTCTGTGGAATATTCCAGCATTCCTCCTCACTTTCACTCTCTCTCTGCTCCTCCCGTACTTTTATATCAGCACACAGTATGTCTTCCTCTGCCTCTGCTCCTCTGTTTTTACAACAATGCTTCAACTATTTAAAAAAAAAAAAAAGCAGGATTTTTTGGTCACTTTTCCAAACAATCTGACACTTGAATGACTGCATATGTGGAGATTTAAAACAGTTTTAAACTGTGATTTTGACTCATTTTTGGTAAAGAAATATTGCACCATCTGCAATTTCAAAATTGCAGTAGGACATGTTGGGATTTAATCTACAACCCAAATTAAAAAAAAAACGTTGGGTTGCTAAAATGTGATTATAAACAGAAGTCAGTTATCATCAAATCTCATAAATCCGTATTTTATTCAAAATAGCACATACACAACATATCACGTGCTGAAACATTTTACCATTTCAGGAAAAATATAAGCTTATTTTGAATTTGAATGCAGCAATATGTCTCAAAAAGTAGGGACGGGTTATCCAAGGTTGTAAAAGTAAGTGAAAAATGAAAAATGGCCAGAGCAGCACTTTTATACTAATTAGAATAACAGGTCAGTATCATGACTGAGTATAAAAGATTTACTTTAGAGAGGCAGAGTCTCTCAGAAGTAAAGTTGGGCAGAGGTTCAGCAATCTGTGATAAAGTGAGTCTAAGGGTGCATTCACACCAGAGCTGTTTGATCCACTTTAAACGAACTCTGGTCTGTTTTCCTGGATAGTCCGGTTCGTTTGGAGTGGTGTGAAAGCTCAAACGAACTCCGGTGTGGACCAAACAAGCGGACTCTGGTCCGCTTGAAAACAGGGGGTCTCGGTCCTCTTCCAAACGAACCCTGGTGCGGTTCGTTTGAGGTGTGAAAGCAAAGCGGACCAACTTGTAAACCAAAGACAGGAAGTGGCATCAAGCGAAATGATATACAGATTTATATGTTATTTAATCCACTCAAATACATGTTGGTGCCTCGCTTGGCGTCTGTGTAGCCATAGCAACATGTAGTCCGTGCTGATTTGTTCGTCTCATGTAAAGGACGACATGCTGGACAGCTCACCACCTTGCTGGCTGCTCGTAACGCCCCAATGCAAGAGCAGAAACCACAAGACTGTAAATTCTGTGTTTTTTCATTGTTTATGTGGAAGAACAGACCGGCGGAAGAAGTTTCATCTTCTTCTACGCCTTCTTTTCTTCTTGGTCACCGTTTGTTCATGGCGACAGCACCCTTAGCGGGCACAGGCTGTAGGTGTTCAGACAGTTTGGTCCGTTTGACAAAGAGAGCAGTGTGAATGCAAACCAAACAAAAGGAAAGTGCAACAGTGTTGCCATTTCAGTTCCAAAAGGGACCGAGTCCCCGGTGTGAAAACAACCCAAAAATTGTGGAATAATTTCAGAAGAATTTTCCTCAATGTGAGATTATAAAGACTTTGAATTTCAGATTCAAAATTGCTGTTGTAAACTGTGATTAATTGCTCAGCCTTTCCTGATAATCAGACTTGTACCGATTGAACCAGGTTCTTAAATGTGCAGCTGTAGTGTGATGCAATGCATTATGGGAGAGATAATGGTTATTCTTTGGTATTTAAAGTCTTATCCTCTGAGTTTCCTGCCTTAAATCATATATTTCAGAATTGTAATAATGATAACCACTGTATTTCATAGAGAAAGATCCTTCATGTCGTCCTGATCATGTCTGATGTCCTCAGCTCCCCAGGTGCCTCAGCTCGGGTCCCGTAACGGCGGTCGTGACGCCCCTCCTCCCCCGCCTCCGTACCGCGTCCACAGCTCTGGGTCCTCAGAGTCCCACAGCCGCGTGGGCAAACCTCCTCCACCTCCCTCCTCTTCCTCCTCCATCTCATCAAACTCCTCCTCCCGAACCCCGGCTGGACCCCCTCCACCGCCCCCGCCAATCAGGAACGGCCACTCCTCCATCTCCTCCTCCAAGTCCATCCTAGGTGAGTCATCGTCATCTCGCTCTCTCCGACTCCTCCAGCGTGGATATTTCATTTTCACTGATCGTTAATGTTTTATATTCTTCTTTATCACCACCTACAGCTGTCAAATAAATCCTGTAATAAATTCAAATTTACCTCCGACAAATACTGAACACCATGGAGCTTCATTGCCCACCAATGTGTACAGAAAGGAGCGTTCCTAATAGACTGGAAAATTCTAACTTTTGCACCCTGTTGATTAAGCTCTTTTTTGTTTTTGCCCTTTCAGATGATTTTGAATCCAAGTTCAACTTCCACCCGATTGAGGACCTTCCACCTCCAGAGGAATACCGGCATTTCAACAAGGTCTACCCCAGCAAGAACAACAAGGGTACGAGCACTGCTGTGTAGGGATGTCCCTGTCTAAAGCCTGATATTTCTCTATGTCAAAGCTACGCCATAGGTCCCCATAACACAGAGGCCTCAGCACAGAGCTGATGTACTCTAGACCAGTGGTTTTCAAACTTTTTTGCCCAAGGCACACCTAAGGTTAAGCCAGAATCTCAAGGCACACCATATTCATATCAATACAAAATAGACTTTTTAAATAACATAACAGTCAAGTTGGCCCATAAGGGGGATAAAGGGGAGAGGTTTCTGGGGCCCAGACAACCAGGGGTGGCAAAAGTGGGCAAAAGGTGGCTGACAGGTGGCAATAATTTGTTAAAGTGATGATAAAACATGGCAAAATTGGGTAAAAAGTGGCAAGACAAAGACAAAAATGGTTAACAATCGGCATGAGGGGCAAAAAAATTGGTTAATAGGTGCAAAACATGTATAAAGGTGATTAAAATGGTTTAAAAATGATTTAAAAATGGGCAAAATTAGGCAAAAAAAGTGGCCAAACAAAGGCAAAGTGAGTGAAAATTAGCAGGAAGGTGGCAAAAATGGGTTTAAAGTGTCAAAAAGGTGGCAAGGTTACAAGTGGCAGAAAAGTGGCAAAAAAGGGTTAAAGTTGCTAAAACATGGTAAAAAGTAAATAAAAAGGTTGGCAAAAAATGTCCAAATAATAGCAAAAGTAGGCAAAAACCATCAATGAGGTAGCAAAAATGAGTTAAATTTGGCAAAAATTTCGAAAAAAGTAGCAAATAATGGGTCAAAAGTATTTTTAAAAAGTTGCAAAATTGCAACAAAAGCAGCAAAAATGGTTGAAGTTGACAAAATTAGTGGTAAAATAGGTAGAAAAAATGTTTAACTTGGTTAAAAGTAGCATGAATAATGATCCTTTCAACACCAATTTCAACTCAATAATAGCTTGCCAAATGAGGTAACTGTTAGCCAGGATGCTAGCACCAATGCTACTGATCCAACACACATAGTCATCAATAAATCACAACTGGGAGGGTCCATTCTCTGGGTTTATCAGGGGTCCAGCCAGATTCCCAAGGCACACCTAGACTTGTCTCAAGGTACAGTGTGTGCCTTGCCACACCATTTGAGAACCACTGCTCTAGACCTCCCCAAAAATGCTGATGTTGTTGCTGGACCAGAAGGCCTGGCTCACAATCTCTGTTCCAGTTCATCCCAAAGGTGCTGGATTGGGTTGAGGTCAGGACTCTCTGCAGGACTCATCAGACCATGTCTTTCTAGTCCTTCTTTGGTCTCTGGGCCACAGTCATGCTGGAATAGAAGAGGGCCTTCCCCAAACTGTTGCCACACAGTTGGAAGCATAGCGTTGTCCAGAATGTCTTGGTCTGCTGAAGCATAAAGATTGGCCTTCACTGGAGATAAGAGGTCTAGACCAGACCCTGAAAAACAGCCCCATACTGTTATCCCTCCTCTACCAGGCTGCACAGTCAGACAGGTAACGTTCTCCCAGCATCCTCCACACCCAGACTCACCCATGACTTGGTGGATTTGGTGATGTGAGGCTGGCATGCAGTTGTTACCATGGAAACCCAGTCATGAAGCTCCTGCTGCAGTTTTAGTGTTTACATTAATGCCAGTGGAAGTTCAGAACTCATCAGCGATGGAATCAGCAGAGATTTGGAGACTTTTACCCATGAGCCTTAGCAGTCGCTGACCCCGCTCTGTGTTTCACCTGGTCTTCTGCTTAATGGCTGAGTTGCTGTTGTTCCTAAACTCTTCCACTTTCTGATAATATCACTAGCCGTGTTTCCATTACAGTTTTTCGCAAAATAAAAGCGATATTCCTTAAATTTCGATTAAGTACTGTTGCGCTTTGAATGCGTTTCCATTGAAGGGAGTTTTGGGCATAGGCGTGAAATTCTCGTGAAATCTCATCTCGCATGAATCCGCTGCAGGGAAGCTTGACGCTCAACACCTGTTGTGTGTTGGTACGGTTTTGGTTACATCTACGGTGGTTACTTTGATAATTTTGAACAAAAGACGAAGGCAACAGATGGTAGTTCAGAGGTAAAGTCCGTATGTATGGCAAAAGCCACGTATAAGGGTAGAAGTATGATGTTAAGAAAAGTCTCGTCTCTTCTTCTGTCTACGCGTACCGCGCCATGTTGTCTCGGAGTGACTGATCACGTGACACCATACATCATGTCCCGTGACTTGTAAATGCGGAAAAAGTGTTTCCATTGCACTTTTGCAATATATTTCTATATCAAAACGCCTGAAAAACCTCCTCATGAAAGCGTAAAAACTTTTTAGCGATATTTTAGGTTTTTTTTTTTAATTCAAGTGTTTCCATTACCAGTTTTTTATTGCGCTATTTCGATTTTACGCATTTCCAAGTGTAATGGAAACCCAGCTACTGACATCTGACTGTGGAATATCCAGCAGGGATGAAATTTCACCAATCAGTTGACCTACAGGTTTTATACACCTGTGGCCTTTGATATGCTATTAGACAGAAAGAAATTATTTTGAATATGTAAAACAGAGTGCAAGGTGGTCATACAAAAGAAAGAAACTAATGCCTTTAGACAAAATTAAAAAAAAAAAACAAAAAAAAAAAACAGTGCAATGCAAATGTCACATGTAACGATTTGATTTACATATCCAGAAAGAAGTGAGAAGAAGTACACACTTATTTAATCCCACCCCTTCTCCATAATTCCCTAATTTACTATTATCCAAAATTAGAAATTTCAATCAACTAACAATTATGTGACCATTTCCCTGAACCTTCTTAATTCACCTTTATGATTTAAATTAAAATGTGTATTTTAGATTTAAAAATCAAATGAATACAAAGGAAGTCTATAAATCAAATTAAGATGTTTATTTTAGAGAAATGTATCATTATCATAACACTCCAATATATTTGTATTAGGTTACTCATTTGTGTTGCTTTTTATTTTGCATCTTTCCTCATTATTAAGGACACCTGATCAGGTGATAACTGAGGGAAACCTAGGATTATAAATCAGGACTTTATGCTTTTATTTCCTTGATGAACTGAACCCGTACCGACCTGTGACCATAACTGAGCTATGGACCGAACCATAACCTCTGTGAGCTGTTGCATCCTGTTAAGCAAGTATTTTTAAGTTGATTTCTGCACCAGTAGAAGCTTTAAGTTATGATTTATCAGGTTTAACCAGACAGAGCTGTGTGGAATTTGTCATTTAGCGCCCCCATGTGGCTAGAATGGAGTGATCATGCAGATGTTTGACTGTGAGAGTGGCTGTTAATGAGGCTCTTTCCTATAAATCCTCACATATCTGCATATTTAAAGCTGCTCCTGTTTAACCCTCCAGGGTCCCCCAGAAAAAAGAGCTTTAAAATCAAATGAATTGATATTTTTTCCGCTTTCAAAGCTTGAATCTTTTAATCATCTCTAACCCTAATCAGAAGTATAAAGTTTTTATTAATTTTTTAAAAACATTTTTTACATTTTTATGCCCTTTTGTCATAATAGCACCCTCTATTTTAACAAGAAAAATGCAGAATATAGAATATGAATTGCAGAGTGGAATTTATATGTCAATGGATTATAACAACATGGATTTTGTTGAATGATTATTTTTGAGCAGTACAGGTTTATATCAAAACCTCACATTCAGGACTCTAGGGACCCAAACAGGTCCCATCAGAAAAAGTGCTGAATCACCAGACTGTGAAGGTATGATGAAAAATGAGGTTTTAACCCTCAGAGCTCACAGCTATTTTTTTACCATTATGTCTCATCTGGACTTTTTGTCTTAAAAAGCTTGTAAAACTTTAACCCTGTGGTGCACAGTCAAGCTCTATACATCCTTTTTTCAGGATGACCTGGGCTTTAAGAATATATCTACTACAGTAATGTCACTTGAATTTTTAAAAAGTTACAGGACTCTAAAGACAAAAGAAAAAAAACAAATCAGAATTTGAAACTCAGCGATTTTTATTTATAACACACATTAGTGTCTAAACGTTTTCTTTGAACAGGCTTGTTCTCCATCTCTTGAGGACAAAACAGTGGGAGGTAAACATTTTGTGACTAACGATTTTAAAAATATCTAAAAAGTCCATGTGCTTTTTTTGCGGTTAGATTCATTTGTGCCATTACTTTAAGCAGAAGAGGCGCAACTGTTCAACTACAGTTCCCACAATGCATTGCTGTAAACATGGTGATACACTGGGCAAAAAGCCGAAGTAAGTGACTGAAAAGTGATTAAAAATTGATAAGAAAAGATGCTTATTATTGGATCTAACAATGTGGATTCAATCTGTAAAGACCCAGAAAAGTCACTGAGGTTCCGGGCTCTCTAGAACGATGTCCTTTAGGGCTACAGGGACATTGAGGGTAGCAAACAAACGACAAGAAAGTCAGCTTTCAGATGAACAAAAGAGTAAATGTCAATGACTTACGGTTCAAAAGTAATCAATGTTTTTATAAATGGTGTCACTTGTTGTTGTTTTACGACAACACCGTCCCCAGAGATCCCGGAAAGTCAGCCAAGTTCTGGGCTCACTAGAAAATGTTCAGTAAGAGCTACGAATGCATGAAGACTATAGTCAGAAAGGTACAATGGAGAGCTTTCAGAAGAAGTAATAATTAAGAGCCTACAACCTATGGTTCAAACGTTACCAAGTGATTTATAAAGGGATGTGCCTGCAGCATGGATCCATGCCACATGAGCTCTAAGGATTAACCTTGATCCAAACCATTAACTTTTGGAAAATCTCATGCCATTTTTATTAACGCAGAAAAAACATATTGACTATTGAAAATAAAAAGTGTCTGAATAGGACCTAGTTGGGTCGAGGGGTCCCCGAAGTGTTAAAGCACCATGTGTGGTTATTATTGCTCATTAACCTTTTTCAGCGTTTTATTTTATTTTCATGTCTCCGTATCTGTGTGGGATTAACGGCCGTGTTTCTTCTTCCCTCAGCCATGATGAGAGGAGCTCCTCCCGCCCCGCCCGTGGGGAGGTGAACTGCCCTCAGCTCAGGACTTTAACTCTCAGTCAGCCGACGAGACGGACGCTCCGTCAACCGATCGATGGATCCGTGGGTCCGCGGAGGGTGACGGAGCACTCAAACACACCACACTCACACATCAACACTAAAACCACCAGCTGGAATGACACGTCGACACTACCACGCCATTCAGGTTCAACACGACTCAGCGATCACCTTCTGTCTTTGCACGAGTGAATTTAAAAAAAAAAAAACACTCTGGAGGTGAGGAACGGACTCAACCTCTCTGACTGCGACCAGCTCCACTTCTCCTCCTCTGACTGGACGAAGCTGTGATACATATCAGGACCAAATCTGTGCATTCCATGGTTTTTGTTTTTAGAGCATATTCATGATAACAGTAATAACGGAGATTTTCATGATTCTGAGTAACTTTTACTTTGTTTGATTTTATTATTTTTGGTGTAAGTTTGTGGAGGGAACACTTTGGATGGAAACTGTTGAACTTATATTTCAGCAGGTATTTTTCCCCACAAAACACGATGCCATGAATGTGGGGCTTGTTGATGGTTAGTTTTTGTTAGTTTTTGTCTTAAATAGCCATTCCATCAGTGCCAGGTGAGGGTGCGTTTGATTCTGTGTCACTGTGCCAAAAGCAGGCGGAGTCGGGAGACCTCATTCCCACAGCGGCCAAAATTATAATAAGAAATACCAACATTTTTACCCCACTGTACCAGCGGACTCCGGGTCGTTTGACTCATAAGCTTCAACACTCTGACTGCTGTTTTAATTTTATCGTTTCCTGATTGAACAGTTACGACAAACCAACAATACTGAAAATCCAGAGAGATCGGACCACGTTTCATGTCAGTAAACATGTTTGACAACCTCTCAGCTACCTTTAGATCCACTGACTTAAATTAAAGATAATGTGGGCATATTTAGTCAAAGCTGAGGTTAAATCATGCAGGCCTGTTCTGAAGTTCCAGCGCACCTGAAATAAACAGCGCTGCAAAATTACCCATTATACTGGTGCAGCCTTTAAAAACATTTATCATAAGTTTGGCTTTTTATGCCTTTTATTTAGAGAGGAGGTCAGTAGACTGAGTCATAAATGGGGATGAAGGAGTGGGGGAGAGACGTGCTGGAAGGGATCCACAGGCCTGACCGGGCCGCATGCGTACATGGGATGCGACCTAACCACGGCTCCCCTCAGTGGCTCAGTTTCAAGTGTTATATTTCTAAAGTTTCTGTGCAATAACCCTGTCTCTACAATAGAGACAGTCCGCAAATTAATTGCTAATTTCCTGCATCTTTATCATCATTATAGCATATATTGTCAGCCTGTTCAAGTCCTGATTTTCACTCACTCACATGTCGTCACTGTTAAAATGTGACAGTAAAATTTCATGGCTATATAAACACACAAAAATGCTTTGCTAGCCCAGTCTTGTTATAACCAAGATATCCACTGAAAATGATCAATTCTCCCAGGAAAAATGTAGCTCCTGCAGCCTTTACTTTCTAATGGATTATCTCATAAAGTGCTGCGAGTCCTGCTTATGAGTGCAGCTGGAGAAACAAGAGCCTTTTCAAAACCATATTTTCCCTTTTTCACATTTATCAGCCTCTTGGAAATGATTACATCTACGTTATTTTAAGTTTGCACACATAAACTTAAGCCCATTTTCACTCCTCTGTCAGCAGTGCTTAAGCCTAACATGCAGCCGATGGAGGAATGATTACACACTGAAGATGAAGAGGATAGATGTTTTCATTTCATAACCAAATCAATTTTTATAGGCTTTCAAATCAAGATTTATATCCCCTTTTTTACCTTTATCTGCTTGCAACATCATACAACCAGGTGTCTGCAACTTGACAAGCTAAACTGCAGGAAACAGCATCAGACGGCTTGATTTGAGCAGCGATGGCTTAGTGCAATTGTTGAAAAGCCATGTTTAAAACTGTCTTGTGCAACAAATCTCTGGTCTGATTGGGCTTAATAGTACCTCCACAACCCGCTGACTTCTACCTTCCTCTCCTATTTCCTTCCTGAAGATTCTCTTCAGTAAATCGTGAATATACACTTATTAGAAAATCCACATTTTCATTTAGTAAATGGATTTTACACATTGATGGGGAAAGGTTGTTTTTAAAATGGATCCTCCTTCCAGCTATCCACATGGCAGGAAGAGGGAACCACTTTTTAAGCATCTCCTTTCTCCTCCAGTATGTTAAATTCATCCATGAAACAGAAACAGTGCTTTATTCTATAGTAAATGGCACAAGGCATTTAACTGAATTTACATTTAAATCTACCTCCATGTGATCATGAAAACAAGATAATGGAGACTAAGCGACTGCTGTGCCACAGGCTTTGTTGCTGAGAAGCTTTAACAACTTCAGTCCTATTGAAGCTGGTTTTAAAGAGTCAGCCTTGGATCAATGCAAAATAATTAGCAGAATTTTTACACTTTTTTGTCTTTGCCTCTAAAGTGGCTGAATGCTAATCTTAGCTTCAGTTGGATGCTTGCTAATAGGTTATCAGACATGTTTCCTAACAGAAGATGTGGTTCGATCTCTCTGGATTTTCATCGTCTCAGTCCTTGATTTTCAGTCAGAAGCTAAAATCAGTCATCGGGGTCTAAATGTTGATGTAATAGAGGGATGGGGTAGCGATGGTCGAGGCACAGAAACACGTCTGCTGTGGGACTTTGGTCTGTTGATTGTCAGCGAGCCTGGACAGCTTCTAAAGATTGTTCTTTATATTTATAATCGGCATGTTTTAATCCTGTGATGATGCATTACTTGACACAAACCTGGGCTTTTATTTTACGTTGTGAAGGGGAGGATTTCCTGTTTTTACACCCCTTTCATTCCTGTATGTGGTGGGGGTTTACGTTTCCATCTTCAGGCGATGTTGCACGACAGCTTCACTGCTAAACCGAGACACTGTGCATGACGCTTTATAATGCACTTAACGGTTAAAAAGACCCAAAAATGTACAGAGGGTTCATTCCTGAGTTTCCCTTTAAGCTTTTTTCTCTAAGCGCACCGCGGTCCAGCAGCAAGGATGAGAAAAATAGAAGTAATAGAGCTCAACAGTGAGGTTCTGGAGGTAAATATCATGTTGTTTTCTGCTAAAGTTGATCTGATCGTTAGCCATTGTGTTAATTTAGGCTGCATGCGTGTGAAACAGTGGTGTTTGCTCCATTTAGAAGCTAGTTTATCAGCCACGTCTGAAGAAAAACAGTTTATTCACAATCCCAGACTGAAGAACTACACTACCCATAATCCCTGAGTCACTCAGTGAGGTCTGCAGCCCGCTGCTGCTATCATGAAAATGTTTAAAGCTCCTGCTAATGGGCCTGCCAGTTGATGGCTACACAATGCTAGAAACATGATATAAACACTAAATACAAACACACTACACAGGTGGTCATCAACTGGTGGTCCTAGGGCCACATCAGGGCCCCCACAGCTTCCTAACCGGCCCCTAAAAGATGATTGGCATGATAAACACATAGCCCATTCATCAGTTCAGCCTGAATTAAAGTGTCTGCAGTTTCCTGCATTGATTTTTTTTTTTTTTTAATTTTAATTTCTGGATCTTTGAGAGGAAAGTTCCCCTGCTGGAGAATTTAAAACAAAGATTTCTATCCTGCATGTTTTTCACCAATCACTATATGACAGCCCCAGAAATGTAGAGTCAGAAATACCTCATTCGCCCCCTTGTGGCTAGCCTCTGAATAACTGATAAGGACTGCTTTTATAGTCATAAGCTAAAATTCACATTTTAAGCTGTCTTTGTATAAATGCACTACAATATAAAACAACATTATCACTGACAAAATAAACACCACAGGGAGGTTAGGAGTAGGAAGAAGCTCTGTGTATGCTGAGAATGTTTGAAAATCATTCACACTGAATTAAGGGATTTGTCTTATAGTCGCGAGTGTCCCGGTGGCTGTTTGGCTTTTTTAAGGATTCAAAATATTCATGTAAGGATTTGTGAAATTTCAGTGCAAGTTTTGAACAGGGCAGTTTACTTCAGTGCAAGAGCAGTTGAAAAACAGTCTCATTCCTCGCTTTTTTAATCCCATTTTTGAACTGAATCAGATTTTTATCATTCTGAGAATTCGGGCAGCTTGTCTGCTTATTTTTCAAGATTTAGACTCTTAATTTAAGGGTTTTGTGAAACTTTAGCAGAGGATTTGAATGGGACCCAGAGCTGTTGATAATCAGACGATCACTGTTGAGCTCTATTGGACCAAGTCTGGAGGATTTAGCCGCAGGGTTTTGGATGTTTTCATAAGGGATCATGGTCAGTGTGCTTTACAGCCAACAGGCTTTTCATTTAAAATGAGAAATCAAGAAACAAGCTGTCTACAAGTTAGTGTCTATAAAAAAAAGGAAAACAAACATGGGAAATAAACCGCCGTGGCTCAGGCAGTTCAGATTAAACTGGGAATTAAAAAACAGAAAATGAACCTTTTTCAGTTCCTTTTTTTTGTTTTACATAAAAGAATGAGGAAAAAACCATTAGAAACATTTTTAAATCTTTTTTTTTTGTTCTAATCAAAAAAAGATCAAAGAACAGAACACTGGTGATGTAACGTTCTTTTTCCTAGATGTATGACCCATTGCTATGTTGTGAAAAAAATACTGTTACATTCTCAGTGTTCTGTCCTTTGATCTTTTTTCATCAAAACAAGATTGGGGAATGGAACACTGGTGATGTAACATTCTTTTTTTTCCTGGATATTTGACACACTGCAGGTGTTGAGAAAAAAAGAATGTTACATTATCAGTGTTCTGTTCTTTGACCTTTTTTTTTGACCAGAGCATAAAAGGAAAATAGGAGAACTAAACCCTGGTGAGGT
The DNA here is from genome assembly GCF_018320785.1 of Cheilinus undulatus. Classification (NCBI taxonomy): domain Eukaryota; kingdom Metazoa; phylum Chordata; class Actinopteri; order Labriformes; family Labridae; genus Cheilinus; species Cheilinus undulatus. Next base: position 54,921,118 of record NC_054868.1, on the reverse strand, counting down.
AACATTCTGTTTTCACAACACATGTAATGGGTCATTCACCAAGTTTTCTGTTCTTTGATCTTCCTTTTTCATCAGAACATTAAAGGAAGATTAAAGAATGGAACACTGGTGATGTAACATTCTTTTTTCCTGATGACACACTGCAGGTTTTGTGAAAAAAAAAAAACCAATGTGACATTCTTAGAGTTCTGTCCTTTGATCTTCTTTTTTGACCAGAGCATAAAAGGAAGATGAAAGAATTTAACTCTAGTGAGGTAACATTCTGTTTTCACAATACATATAATGGGTCATTCATGTAGGAAAAAGAATGTTACATCATCAAGTGTTCTGTTCTTTGATCTTCCTTTTTCATCAGAACATTAAAGGAAGATTGGAGAATGGAACACTGGTGATGTAACATTCTTTTTTCCTGGATGTCACACTGCAGATGTTGTGAAAAAAAGAATGTTACATATTAGTGTTCTGTTTTTTGATCTGAATCAGAACAAAAAAAGTGATTTTTCTTTTTCATTTCAGTTTAATTTTTATGGAAAACAAGAACCTGAAGACAGTTATTTGACATTCTTTTTTTCCAATGGGGTATGCATATAAAAAAATAATGTTATACCATTGGTAGTCCATACTTTAAACTTTCCTTTTTGATCAGAACAAAAAAAAAAAACAGATTAAAACATTTTTTTAATTTTATTTTTTAAAATTTTTCTAATAAAGGGTTCCTGTTTGGTTTTCATTTTCTTGGTTCCCGGTTTGTCATGAACCTCCTTAAAGGGCCATTTTCAGATTTTTTAATATGTTATTATTTCCTATTTTTAAACCATGATTGAGAAACTGCTTGTTTCTTCATTTAGGATTTCTCATTTCAAATTAAAGCTCTCTCAGCGATAAACTACACTGACTGATCATCTATAGACTTTCATGCTGGGGAGTCGTTCTTAAAGCTCTTCTTAATCCTTTCTTTCTTTTGCTGCTGGTTCCCTTTAGATAGAAGGACCGTACGGCCAGAGAAGCTATATTGATATATCGTTTAAATGCTATGCAAGGAGCCGTCTCTGTGGATTGTAGTCGGTAGAAATCAACCAAAAAAATGTAAAAAAAAAGACAAAAAAAAAGAACACTTAAGTGCCAGAGAAGAGTCCAAGCTGATGGAGGTTCTTCCATTTAAAGCATATTTAAAGTTAGAGGAACAAAAAGAACCGCTTGTTCACGTCAGATTCTAAGTGATGCAGCACCTCCTGCTGGTCATGCCTTACACTAAAATCTGTTGTCACTCTCATCGGTACCTTTTTGTTTTATGTTTCTCTGTCTGGGGGAAGATGATGACGACAAAGTAAATATTTGAAATGCAATAAATATTGTATATTTACATTAAGAAATAAGGTAATCATAGTTACTGATCTATTTTTATGTTGTAAAAAGCTTGTAATATAGGAAAGAGAGATGATTTTAACAATGATCCAGGCGGGGAGCTTTGGTCTGATCGAGCAGACTCTCAGTAGCACTTCTCTGGATGTTTGGCCAAACGGAGCGAATGAGCCGGACGGATGTGAGCGTGGAGCTTCTCGCCAACACTTTGGGGATCATGTTTGTTCAATACATCACAGAAACGACCAATGGGACGTCACCTTCTGTCTGAGATGTTCGCTCACCGACACGTTTCCTGACCCCTCTGGTTCTCACCTCGCCCACTCTTCAAACTCGGTGGTCGTTTCATGTTAATCAATCATGTTTTTATCTTTTGAAATAATTTCAAATAAATATGGGGAAAAGGGTACCTAAACATGGCCTGTTTGTCTTTTTGTTTCCTGTCTTTTTTGTACAAGCAGCAATGGGAGAAGAATTTCAAAGCCTGATTCCAAAAAAGTTAGGATGTTGTGTAAAATGTGAATAACAACACAAAGACAAGATATTTCATGTTCAAACTCACTGACTTTATTGGTTTTGGAAATACACTCACATTCTGAACTTAATGCATGCAAACCACTCCAAAAAAGTTGGGACAGGAGCGTGTTTACCACTTTGTTCCATCACTTTCTCCTCTAGCACACTGTCAGCGTCTGAGGACTGAAGACACTGGTGTTACTGATCTTAACATCTTAAGTTGTTCAAAACATGGGTTTCAGTTATAGTTCCAACCACCTATCCTTTTTCTACACAGCCTTTCCCAGCTGTCACAGGGCGAGAGGCAAAATCACAGCCAATTTAGAGCATGACTTGTGGGACTCTGTGGGAGAAAGCTGGAGTGTGCAGGGGGACAACATGCACACTCCACACCGAAAGGCCCTGGGATTACAACCAGGAGCCTTCTTGCTGTGAAGCAAGAGCGCTAACCCCTGTGTCGCCCTGCAGCCCTATTATTGTATTTGTGCTTCATAATGCTCCATTAATTTTCAGAAGGAGACAGGTCTGGACTGTGTACAGTTCAGTCTAGGCTCTGCCCTTCTTCATTGTGAAGCCATGCTGTTGTAACCTGTGCAGAACATCTTTACATTGTCTAATTAAATGACCAGGGCAGTCTCTTATAAAGATGTCAACTGGATAAAAGTACATCGCCCAGAATTGACAGTGCCTTCAGATGTGCAACTGACCCACACCGTAGGCACTAATACACCCCCACACCGTCACAGATGTGTAGGTGACCCACAACATAGGCACTAATACACCCCCACACCATCACAGATGTGTAGGTGACCCACAATGTAGGCACTAATACACCCCCACACCGTCACAGATGTGTAGGTGACCCACACCATAGGCACTAATACATCCTCACACAGTCACAGATGTGTAGGTGACCCATGCCATTTTGGCACTAATACACCCCACACCATCACAGATGTGTAGGTGACCCATGCCATTTTGGCACTTATACACCCCTACTACTGTGGGGATGCTTCTTGGCAGCATCATGCCATGGGGATGCTTCTCAGCAGCCGTTCCTGGAAGGGTTCTAAAGGTGGAGGGGAAGACGAATGCTGCAAAATATCTGAAAATCCTGTAGAACTCAGAGCTGTGACTGCAGCCAAAGGTCACTCTACTAATATTGAATAGAGGGGTGAATATTTATGCAGTTATTATACAGTAGAGATTTTTTTTCATTGGTATTACTGTGTAGGAATCTGTTTTCACTTTGACATTAACACACAGGGATTTCTAGTTGTTTATTGTTTCTTTTCTCAAACTTTTGACACTGACTGAGGACATTTTTATGCATTTAGGCACAATGATTCACTATCTGTGATTTACAGACAAACTGGGGTTGGTCAGTTGGACTTTTAACCTTTTTAGGATGTTTTTAATAATGAGCTCTTTACATGTGATGAGATTGTAATGTGATGATCAATGAGACACATTTCTGAGCAATCAGATAATAAAGTATTATCTTATCTTAAAGAGATTTTTTGTCTTTTGGTCGAAAGAGAAAAAAAATATATTGACCATGACTTATAAATGGGTAAATCATCCACGGGGGTTTATACTTGTAACAGGTCCTGTATTTTCATGCGTAAAGGGAGCATAAATGAGCCGTTACCAAGAGATGTAGGATGAATGACCTTTAGAAATGTAGTTGAACTGCACATCTGATAAGTAGATAGCCAACTTCCTTATTACTGCTGGAAAGAAGATGATTACACAAGGGACAGCGCCCTTTGAGACGTCTTACTGTTTGGTTCTTGGTCATCCTCAGAGCAGACACAGTCGTGGCTTTGACAGTGACATTAGCCTAGCAGCTTCTACTGATTCTCATCATGGCTTCATATTTGACTGCTGACGGTGAGCTCAACTCTCTGTTCTATCTACACGGTCCCTCTGTTATTAAAACAAACCTGTCTGCATGACGGTTTACTGGCACAGTTTGGGTTTTAACACTTTAGTTAACTTTAATTTTTCATGTTCACTTTACATTTGAGGGAAGTTAACAGAACATTGAGAGACGGTGATTTTTATCTTCCCCCAAACATAAATCCCTGCAAATGTCATCACATTTGTGGAGCATTATTGCTTTCGCAGGTTTTACACCCCATCACCCCATTCTTCGTTGATGTAAATATCAGGTTTCAGTCATTGCAGGAGTGTTTGCCCTTTTTTTCATGTCTGAAGTTTTTTCCTCATTGAAGCAGTTACCAACTGGAACAACACCAGCGCTCAGGCTCATAATGTGACCAACCCAGTCGGTAAGTGTCCTCTCCTCTTAAACTACCCTTGGTTATCCTTCTTTCTACATAGGACTGCATGTCAGACCACCTCAGAGCCTGTTCTCATCTGGTTTTCTTTCAGATACTCCTGGAGAGACGCCTCTCTGGTTAGAGGTAGTCCTTGGAGTTGCTGGATCTGTGATCTTTTCTGTTATAATGCACTGTTTTTTCAACTCCAAATGGTTTAGTAAGTAACAGTCCTGCTTTAAAGCGTTTTACAGTCACAGGTTTGAACATTTACAGGTTAATTTTAACATGAACATTAAAAAAATGGTCATGGAAACCTCTAACTTCCTTTAAATTCTATTACCCTTGATGTTGTTACTTAAATTGACTTATATTGAGTCGTGACCAGTGGTGGGTAGAGTACACAGTTACAGTACTCAAGTAAAAATACTGTTACTTAACGATAATAATTACTCAAGTAGAAGTAAAAGTACTCATAAAAATAAGTACTTGAGTAAGAGTAAATAAGTACCTTGTTAAAAGACTACTCAAGTAGTGAGTAACTTTATGAGTAACTTCATTTAGTGCAATTTATTAAAACATATTGCTCTACAACATATTATTCAGGGGTAGTAATGTAAACTGCACATTGTCATAAATAAAGTAGCATAACTTGCCAAAAGTAAAATAAATAAAAAACTTCACATAACGCAGCAGTCAATCTTATCTCTACATGATGATTTTAATCTCATACATGAATTTATATCTTGCAGTTCTTACTTTTTAATCACATTATGTTCATTTTATCATGTGTTAATGATTTTTGGCTCGCATTTATAAAATTAATCTTATGAACTGGCCTCAATACTGACTTTTTGCCCTTTTTATTTAATCGTTAAGCTCCAATTTATGAATTTTTATCCTGATTATCACTCAACAAATTCGGCAGGCCAAACTGAAACTTCTTAAAACTAAAGACAACTTTGGCCCTCTGGCCCCACGTTATAACCATGTTAGGTATAATCAGAGATATGCCACACACATGATAATAGTTCACCTACGACGTAACGTTAAATAATGGCGTGAAAATCACATTTGTGGCAGAGCTGCAGAGGTGGTCGGACACGTGACGTCATTTATCACTGACACAGCTGTGTGTTTGCAGTCTGCAGGTTAACACAGAGATTTGAACTTATATGTCTAGCTAACTAGCAGAGCAGTCGTTAGCTTGTTTATCTTACCTACATAACGTGCTTTCTCAGATTTGACGTGCTATTTTTGGAGCTTGTAATTTCCACCGTTTTAGGTAGACACAGTCTGTGTCTGTTGTTCCTCGTAGTTTGAAAGGCAAAGAGTCTTGATGTTGGTCCAAGGATAAACACGCTCCTCTGAGGGAGACGCAGGTATCACAGCTTCAGCCATTATCTAAGGGGGCGGGGTCACTCCTCCGTTTACTCTGTGGGGCTGAGGATTTTACCTCACGCTGCTGTGAGAGCTCAGCTGAGAGTAAAATGCTTAATGAAAATAAATTAGAGACAAGTAAAAGTAGCGACCAGTGCATGCCCAATGTAACGGAGTAAAAGTATCGTTTAGGAGTAAAAAGTACTCTGCTCAAAAACTGCTCTCAAAAGTAGGATTTAAAAAAAAAAACTACTCAAGTACATGTAACGGAGTAAATGTAATGCGTTACTACCCACCTCTGGTCATGACAGACATGGATAAAAGAGGAAGAGGTTAAACCTTTTCTCCACTGTGTGGCGCCAGTGAGCTGCACACTCGCACTGCAGGAGCTGGAGCAATGATAACAGCGTGCTAGGTCAACAGTGGTCTGTTTAGCTGAGAGAAAAGATGAGGCTGATGCTGCCAAAGTGATGGACTGTTCAGGTTTCATGTCTGTCATCACACAGATCCATCTTCCAAAGCTTCAGACTGTTGCAGTGACTGCAGTCCTGTAATCAAAGGTAGACGGTGAAGAGATTAGCATGAATGCAGCTAGAGCAGCAGTTTGATTACAACTGGACAACATTTCTCTATTACAGGAGGAACAAAAGCACACTGAACGCTTTACTGACTCACTACACTGATAGTGAAGAATCCTGGATCGACATGACAGCAGCTGGCTGTCCAGCTGGTTTCATATCATACTGTATTTTGATCTATCATACAGTTTGTAACATATCGTATTCTATAGAACCATGTCCAGCGTCATCGTGTCAAATCATACAATCTCTTATTGTGTCATAACTTCTGTTGCACCGACCAAAAGATAACCATCATATCAAATCCTAATGTATCACAACGTAAAATCATAATGTGACGTATCATAACATACGTATCACTAAAATGTATCATAACATATCATATCAAAACGTAACATTTGTAACATAGTTACAGGGCTGACATAAAGAGACAGACAAGCAAGCGCACTCATATTCACACCTATGGCCAATAACATATTACATAATATATCATAACATTCCAAAATATAACATTACATATTATATCATAATATAACAAAACATACCATAATGTATCATAATGTAACATATCATAATGTAACGTATCATACCGTAATGTATCATAACGTAACATTCCAAAATATAACATTACATATATCATAATATAACAAAACATACCATAACATAACGTTTCCTAACGTAACGTATCATGATGTAACTATCATAACATGACGAAACATAATGTAACATAACAAAAAATATCATAACATAACTTATTATAACGTAAAGTTTCATAACATAACATTTCATATTGTAACGTTTCATAACATAACGTATCAAAACGTAACTATTATAACGTAACGTATCATACCTTAATGTATCATAACGTAACGTATCATAACGTAACATATCATAACATAACGTATCATAACATAATGTATCATAATGTAGCGTATCATAATGTAACGTATCATACCTTAATGTACCATAACGTAATGTATCATAATGTAATGTATCATAATGTAATGTATCATAATGTAACGTATCATACTGTAATGTATCATAACGTAATGTATCATAATGTAACGTATCATAATGTAACGTATCATACCGTAATGTATCATAATGTAACATTCCAAAATATAACATTACATATTATATCATAGTATAACAAAACATACCATAACAAAACATACCATAACATAACGTTTCCTAACATAACTTATCATGACGTAACTATCATAACATGACGAAACATAATGTAACATAACATAAAATATCATAACATAACTTATTATAACGTAAAGTTCCATAACATAACATTTCATAATGTAACGTTTCATAACGTAACGTATCAAAACGTAACTATCGTAACGTAACTATCATAATGTGACGTAACAATGTAAAGTAACATAATGTAACAAAACGTAAAGTATCATAACGTAACTTATCATAACTTAACGTATCATAAAGTAATGTATCATAATGTAACGTATAATAACGTAACGTATCATGACGTAATGCTGAATAACGTTAAGTTTCATAATGTAATGTATCATAATGTAACGTATCATAATGTAACGTATCATACCTTAATGTATCATAACGTAACGTATCATAACGTAACGTATCATAACGTAACATATCATAACATAACATATCATAACATAATGTATCATAATGTAGCGTATCATAATGTAACGTATCATACCTTAATGTATCATAACGTAATGTATCATAACGTAACTTATCATAACGTAATGTATCATAATGTAATGTATCATAATGTAACGTATTATAATATAACGTATCATACCTAAATGTATCATAACGTAACGTATCATAACGTAATGTATCATAACGTAATGTATCATAATGTAACGTATCATAATGTAATGTATCATAACTTAACGTATCATGACGTAATGCTGAATAACGTTAGGTTTCATAACGTAATCTATCATAATGTAACGTATCATGACGTAATGTATCATAATGTAACGTATCATAACGTAACGTATCATAACGTAACTTATCATAACGTAACGTATCATAACATAATGTATCATAATGTAGCGTATCATAATGTAACGTATCATACCTTAATGTATCATAACGTAACGTATCATAACGTAATGTATCATAACGTAACTTATCATAACGTATCATACCTTAATGTATCATAACGTAACGTATTATAACGTATCATACCTAAATGTATCATAACGTAACGTATCATAACGTAATGTATCATAATGTAATGTATCATAACGTAACGTATCATAACGTAATGTATCATAATGTAATGTGTCATTATGTAACGTATCATAATGTAATGTATCATAACGTAACGTATCATGACGTAATGCTGAATAACGTTAGGTTTCATAACGTAATCTATCATAATGTAACGTATCATGACGTAATGTATCATAACGTAATGTATAATAATGTAATGTATCATAAAGTAACTGATAATGTAACGTGTTCTGTATTATAATGTAACATTTAAAAAAAGAAGCGTCTCAGTTCAACCTTTCATAACCAGTTTCATAACGTGCCACAACCTTATGTATCATAACGCAACATTTCAGAGCACATTTCATAATGAATGTTTAATGACCTAAAGTATCGTATTGTCTCCTACTATATCCTATCTTATCATGTCGTATCTTTTAATCTCTTTTCCTATCATACCGTTTTGTAATGTATCAAATCATAGCACATCATACCAAATTGTAATGTATCACAACATAACATCATAATGTGACATAAAATGTATGTATTATAACGTATCATTTCATAAAGCAATGTACCGCACCGTAAAATTTTATATTGTAACCTTTCATACCGTATTGTTTCGTATCGTTAGTATTGTATTGTCCTATCGTTACATATCACAGTGTGTCGTATTGTAAGGTATTGGAACAAAAACCATGACATATACTGTAACATATCAGATTATAATGTATCATTTCCCAATATATCTGATCATACTGTATGATTGTCATTTATCACATGGCAACATATCATTTAGTAATGTATCATTTCAAATTGTAGCACAACAAATCATAGTGTAATGTTTCATATTGTAATCTATTGCATCGATCATAAATGAGTAAGAAATGCCTGTTTTTGTCTTACAGAGAATTTGTCGAGAGGAGAGGAGATGGAGGAAAACCCTCAAATAGAGTTAACAATCGTCAAAACAAGAGGAGGGGATGAAGACGCACACATTGATGGAAACAACCTAAAAGAGTGTGTGATCCAAAACAATACAAGCAGCCAGAACTCCAACCTAAGTGGCCCAACGCAAACACAAGAAACCACACTGCCAACACAAGTAGTCACAATACTAATGCAAGAAACCACAAACCCAACGCAAGCAACCACAATACCACCGCAAGTAGCCACAATGCCAACACAAGTAGCCACAATGCCAACACAAGTAGCCACAATGCCAACACAAGTAGCCACAATGCCAACACAAGTAGCCACAATGCCAACACAAGTAGCCACAATGCCAACACAAGTAGCCACAATGCCAACACAAGCAACCACAATGCCAACACAAGTAGCCACAATGCCAACACAAGTAGCCACAATGCCAACACAAGTAGTCACAAGACTAATGTAAGAAGCCACAAAATAAATCATTACATTAAATTAAAATGTTTTCATTTTTTGTTGCATTGATTTTTTTTAAATGAAGACCTGATCATAAATATCAAATACTGATTGGTCTTAATGAATTCAGTCCTTTTAATATGTGATCGTTTAAACCATTTAAATGATGGTCTGTGTTATTTAAGGGAAAAAGTTTTTCAGATAACATTTGAGAACATTAAAATAGATAATTATGGATAATTAGTGTAAGAGAATAAGTTATGAAATCAAACTTTATAATGAAAAAAAAATATTTTGCTTATTTCGTTTAGTAATACATTAATTTTAGACATCTTTTGTATGTTTTGGTTGTGGGTGGAGTTTGTTGTAGAGTAGGGAGGAGCTTTAAGCCAACCTTTCTTGACCAAATTTTATGTTTCTTTTTTGGAGAAACAAAGTTTCTGGATTTCGCCAAAGAACGTAGAAACTGGACTGATATAAACAAAGAATGATGTTAACAGATCAGTGAGAAATGATTCATTTTTAGACTCATCAGAAAGAAGCAGTGAATTTTGCTTCTTCTACCACAGTGGCTTTTAAACCTCTTTTGGAAAATTGTCACTACAGCTATTATCAAAGCCTGGTTATAATGAGCAACAACTTTGATTTTTATGCTTTTTTTTTTCATTTAAGGTTTTAATAAATTTTTACACTGAGCATGTTCATGACCAAAAATGAACAGCATACATAAATAACAATAAAAATGCTTTACATTCACATTTTTCTACTTTTGTTTTCGTTTTCAATCAAGATCAGACCTGATCATAACTATCAGATATTGATCATTTTAATGAATTGAACCCTTGAAGTACTAGAATAAGTAAATAAACTGATATTTGTGATGTAAAGTGCACAAAAAGTTTTTCATATACTACATAAATTTGGATTTCTTTGAAGGAGATTATCACAGCCTTGATAACAAGCAATAACTCTGATTTTTATGCATTATTATAGTTTTGAATTTTAACATTTTAATAATGGTTGAATCTAGCATGTCTGTGAACAAAATGGCAGCATAAATAAATGCTAATCAACATGCTATACGTTAGTATTTTGTGTGATGATTTAAAAAAAAATCAAGATCAGACCTAATCATTAATATCAAATGTTGATTTTTTTTTTTCATTAATGTAACTTTTTCAATGTCAGTTTAAGTTCAGCTACCCTACTGTAATAAAGGAAATATTTTTCATAGAGTACACGCAAACTAGATTTCCTTAAAGGGGATTATAAAAGCCTTTAACATGTCAATAATGAGATATAACCTGTCTGATTATTATTTTATGTTTAGATCTTAGGAAATTCTTACACTGAGCATGTTCATGACTGAAAATGGGCGGCATACATGAATGGCAATAAAAATGCTATAGATGCTGCTTTTTCTACTTTTATTTGCAGTATTTTTAATCAAGATCAGACCTGATCATAAATATCAGATATTAAGAATTTTTATGAATTTAACTCTTTCAACGCCAGTTTAATTGCGAGTACCTAATATAATATCAAAAAACACAAAAAATGAAATAATTTCTCTTACACTTCATGCAAATTGGATTTCCTTAAAGGAGATTACCACTGCCTTCAACATGTAAATAATGAGATATAACTTGTCTGGTTATTATTATTTTATAATGTTTAGATTTTAGTAAATTCTTACACTGAGCATGTTCATGACCAAAAATGGACAGCATACATACATAACAATAAGAATGATATAAATTCATATTTTTCCACTTTTATTTTCTTTTTTAATCAAGATCAGACCTAATCATAAATATCAGATTTTTATGAATTTAACTCTTTCAACGCCAGTTAAAGTGCGAGTACCCTAGTATAATGTCAAAAAACACAAAAAATGAAATATTTGTCTTACACTTCATGCAAATTTGATTTCCGTGAAGGAGATTATCACTGCCTTGAACATGTGACAGCAAGTATTATTATTACTGACCTGTAACAGGCTCTGATATTCAAATGTTTAAAGTCTACTGACATAAAAAACTGTCCTAAATGTACGTTGTTAGTATCCACACAGTCAAAATAATAAAAAAACACACAAAAAGACAGGAAAAACCTTAAAATGGCCTCAACATCCTCCCAGCAGCTCCCTGTTCCTACCCTGGTTTGTTTCTCTGCTGCTGTTCTTTCTCCATAATCACACTAACTAAACTAAAGCGTTGGTCAGACATCATTAAAGCTGAAGTCTGAACTCCTGGAGAGCTACCGTCTCTCTGACAGAAGACCAGGGCCAGACTTCGTAGACCAGCATGAGAATGGACTCTTCATGAGTGCTTAGGATTCCAGCTTCAGTGGTTTACATTCCTGTTGAAGACACGAAGACGCCCCTTAGACCAGACATGTGCCTTTCAGACTGTTGTCCCTGAATCCATCAGATTCATCCCCACGGGGACAGGACTGAAGTGTTCTGCTTAAACCAGGAGTTTGTTTTGGACTGGCGTCTCCGCGGTGTGATGACATCTCTGAGGATTCTGCTCCTTTGGTGAGTTTAACCTGAGTCATGATGGGCAGAAGACCTCAGACCTGATGTCAGGACTTTACAGCGACATGGGCATCACTAACCAATCATCAGGCCTCTTCCACACAGAGGGGCCTCCACCTGCCAGGGCAGTCTGGACTGAAGCCTCAAGCCATCAGAAGGAGCTAGTCAGTATGGACTTGTGGCCCACTCCAGTGCTCTCAGAAACCCAATAAAGCCGGTGATAGAGTGGTTATTCTGGTCATAATTTCATCACTGCCCAATGCTCTGGTCTGATTCTTTGAATTAAGGACTAATCAGATCCGGCCCACCCAGAGTAGAGCTGCTCCTTTAGCTCTGCTTTCTGAAGGACGATAGGATTATAAAGATGTCAGAGATCAGGGTGATGGAGATGACCACATAGGCTGGTCCAGTTCAGAAGACTCATTCTAGCCTCTAAACACCGTCACACCTCTACTCTGCTAACTGACACAGATAACAGACGACTACTACTATCAGAAATTTTGCTAGCATTGTCCAGAATGGCCACTGAAGTAGGGCTGAACGATTTGGAAAAATGGTGTAACTGCGATTTTTTCACCCAACATTGCGATTGCAATTCAACATGTGATTATTTCCTTTCTTGGCCAGGACACTTTGTAAAGGAGATTATTGATCTCACTGAGGTTTTCCTGGTTAAATAAAATTAAATAAATAATTATTCTTCAGGTTCCTCATCTTCTAGCCATTCTATATTATAACACACAAAGCTATTTCCCCCAGAAATGTATATCAGATCTCCCAAAATCTACAATAAATGTTCAGAATTTCTAAGAAAATAATTAAAAATCACCCCCCCCCCAAAAAAAATCAAATTCTCCAAAATTTAGAAATAAATTCCTCACATTTTCATAACAATAACCCCTCCCCCCACAAATCAAATCATCTTCTTAAAAATTTACTAAGAAATTTCTGAAATCTTCATGAAATTACTGAAAAGTATCAAAGCTAGTTATATTACAAATTTGAATCAAATTCCCCAAAATTCACAAGTAAATGTTAAAATTTTCCATAAAAATACCCAAAATTTTCAAAACAAATTTCCAAAGAAATTCAAATCAAATTCTGGAAAATTTACAAATAAATTTTTCAAAAAAAAAAAATAAAATAAAATAAAAAATAAATAAATAAATAAAATACAATTCCAAAAAATGTGACAATACATTTCTCAAATTTCAGAAAAAAATATCTAAAAATTTCTAAGTAAAAATCCCCCCAAAATTCAAATCAATCCAACAAAAATGTTTATTGCAATTATTTTGTCCTATATTGCAAATTTGATATGAATTGTAATGAAGTGGTGATGATTTTATGGATTTCTTATTTTGAAGAAGACAAAAATATACTAAAACAAAGAGTGAAGGAACTTTTGTCAGCTATTCTAGAAAATATTGACACTTTACTGTTGAGCAAAACCCCTCTGCTTAAAAAATGTATAAAACTGGTATTTCAAAACACATTTCAGGTCAAAGAAACATTTCACCCTCAACTGCAGTAGCTCACATTAGGATTTATTCTACATTTCGATTATTGCCCAGCCCTACACTGAAGTTTCAGTCATTTACTGACATTTTCAGGGTTTCTATGGAAGTTTTAGGGAATTTGTTTAGATATTTTTAAGTATTATTTTTAAGGAATTCTTAATATTAAGAATTTTGGGATGTTTGGTTATTTTGGAAAGTTTCATTGTAAGTTTTGATGAAAAACTGCTTTGAATGTTTTCGGACATTTTCATGGTATTTGTAGTTTTTGGAAATTTAATTTGTGTTTTTTGGGGGAATCTTCTTTTTTCTGTTTTGTATTTTCATAGAAATTTGGGGAAATGACTTGAAATCTTTTGGGAATTTAGATGGTGGGTGGTTTGCCTTGTAAAATGTTCCAAACCAAATGCATTTATAAACACAAGCCTTTTTCTAGAAACTTTACTCTATGAAAATTGTCTTGCAAGTGACTCAGCCTAAATCATCTGTGATTATTTTATAAGGTGGGATTTAAATCATTCACAACAACAGTCAAAATTAAACACAATAAATGACAAATCCTATCTGCAGAAATAAACCTAAAACATCTGTGTAGAGAGAGAGGTCCTGGTAAATGGTGCAGCTGAGGGTTAAATCTCCTGGAGGAGGACCCGGACCTTCGGACATCCCTCATACTGACCCTCCCTCTTCCTCAGGATGCTCAGAGCTGGCTCGCCTTCTCTCCTCTCTTCTTATCGATGATTATTGATCAGAAACATCTGAGCAGATCCAATCATGGCTTTAATGGGGACTTTAGTCTGGATCCTCCTCCTGGTCCTGGTCTCTGCTTCCTGTCTGACCACCGGTAAGTCCAGTCTCTCTCCGTTAGACTAACGGGACCATCATTTAACAGCTATGTCCGCAGGGTTTTACCGTCCGGTACCAGAAATATGTAAAATACAATCAATGAATTCTGAGATCAAAGTCAAATGTCTAAGATTAAAGTCAGAATTCTGAGATCAAAGTCAAATGTCTAAGATTAAAGTCAGAATTCTGAGATCAAAGTCAGAATTCTGAGATCAAAGTCAGAATAATGAGATCAAAGTCTGAATTCTGAGATCAAAGTCAGAATAATGAGATCAAAGTCAGCATTCCAAGATCAAAGTCTGAATTCTGAGATCAAAGTCAGAATAATGAGATCAAAGTCTGAATTCTGAGATCAGAGTCAGAATTCTGAGATTTAAGAGTTTCTAGAGGAAAGTCAGAATTCTAAAATCAAAGTTGAGATGTTACTTTAAAAACAATAAGCCAATTTTATATTTTTCCTTTTTAAGTGGTGATAATGAGCATCTTTTACAATCAGTGCTTTTAACAATAGATATTATTTATAACCTTTTTACATTACAATTTATTGTATGAAACAGATTTGCAAACAATGTTATCCATAAAAAAACTGTGGAAAGAGGGAAAACATGTTCTCCACAGTGTCATCAGAAAAAAACATTTAAGCCCATAAATGTTCAGTATAAAAATTCAAAACACTTCAGCCAGCTCTGACTCAGACCAGGGAAAATATTTATGTTAGATAAACAAGACGTTTATTCTGGGAACTATGGAGGCCTTAAAGGGACTCTTATTCTTTTACTCCACTTAGGGCTGGAAAATACAGATCATAAATCAGATTTACTTCTGTTTAACTGAATGTCAGTTCACCATATACATGTCCATATTTTCTGTAAAGAATGAAAACAACGTTTGTAAGTCAACTCGAAAAGGCAAACAGGCACTTTTAATATCCAGCTGCAAAATGTCAACACTTATACATAAAAACAGCTCTTCATTCGGCTGAAATACACTCAGGTATCACTTTATAAAGGCTCAGACAGTTGGATGGACATTACATCAATACAGAAGAAAAATGAAATGATCAAATACAAATCAACACAATCAGTCAAACACGTCATGTCCTTCAATAAGATCAAATATGTTGATTATACATGAACAAAACCAGCCTTAGATCTGATCTGTACAGGTCATGCTTTACTTTTGGCTATAATACAGTCATTCAGCTGTTATGTAAAGGCACCAGAAGATTTTAGAGAAATCTAGAGGGCCGTTTTAGATTTTTCTGATCAAACTGATTCTAAGGAGTTAATCCTATCCACACAGACACAATCTAGCAAAACTACACTGGAGCAAAGACTGACTTCCTGCAGGAGTGACACGATGAGCTGAGAGCAGATTTTTATTCTAAAACAGGAAATGTTAAAGGTGCAAAAATATGTTGTAAACAAATCACAACAAACCGCTGTAGACAGAAAGGTTCTACTGTGGGCGGTCATGACCAGCCTATATCAATAACAATAATATACACTAATATTTATTTCCATTTTTGTTTGCATTTATTTTAAATCAAGATCGGACCTGATCATAGATATCAAAATATAAACTGTTTTTGGGAAATTTAACCCTTTGAATGCCAGTCTAAGTGCAAAAACCCTGACGTTTGAAATGTAAAACACACAAAGATTAAATATTTTACTATTTGAAATATTACAGCCTTGATTATGTTAATAATGAGCAACAACTTTGATTTTCATAAGATTTTAAATAAATGGTCACACTCAGGGTGTGTGTCTCCATAAATTAAATAGCAGTAAAAATAATTTACCATAAAAAAAACTCCACTTTTTTGTATTGTCTAAATTTAGATCAGCTCTCATCATAACTTTTAAATATTATGAATTTAACCCTTCATGAGCCTCAGTAAAGTCTGGTTGGCCCCTCAGGAAGATTCAGAAAAGCTTCTGTTTAGTGTTTGATGCCCTTTAGTCAGATGAATGAGGCGGCGTGCTCAGCATGGAGAATGGCGCCCTCTGCTGGAGCCCTGAATATGTTCATAATGATTTTTATGTCTTTTTTTAGTTTGGAGACTTTAATAAATGTTAAGCAAGTATGTCAGTGACCAAACATGGACATCAAACATAAAGATTAAAAATGATGTTCATTAAAATATTTTTTTCAAACTTCCTTTGCATTAATTTTTTATTTAAGATAGACCTGATGATAAATATAAATATCACATATAAATGTATTTGAGGGAATTTAACCCTTTAAACTCCAGTTAAAGAGAAGAAAACCCTGGCAGGAATGTAAAAGATAATAGATACTTTTTTAAACTACATGCAGATTGGATTTCCGTGAAGGGGATAATCACAGCCTTGAATATGTTAATTTTTTTTTTTTTATTCATACATTATTTTTTTTTAAATAATACTAATCTAAATAAGTTATTACACTCAGGGTGTAAGTGGAAAACTACAGCATGCAGAAATAGCAGCAAAAAACTTATATTAAATGGGAAACTTTTTGGCATTAATTTTCTAAATCAAGACCAGACCTGATCATAAATATCACCTACACATTAATTTTCAAAGTTTAACCCTTTCAATGCCAATTAAAGTGCAAAACCCTGGAGACTGTGATGTAAAAAATATATATGATTTCATAATTACATGGAAATTGGATTTCTTTAAAGGGGATTATCGCAGCCTTGAACACGTTAATAATGAGCAACAGCTTTGATTTTTATGCATTATTATTTTTTAGATTTTAGGATTTGAATCAGCCGTTTTAATCGAGTCCCTAAAGCAGAGTGTCAAACATACTGAGTCAAGGACCAGATTTGCTCCAATGGGACGTCCTGAGGATCAAACTATTTGGTCCAAAGGTGTCAAAGTCAGTCACAGCAGGGGCTGGATACTGAATTTAGCTCTAACCTGGGAGCCTAACAGGGTCAACATTTAACCACAAACTGTCACCCTCATTTTCACCAGTAAAAAATGTGAAAAAACTACTTAACATTGATGATGAATCATTTAAAGATTAAAAAAGTCAAAGGATAAAATTTAGACGCTCAAAATCTGAGATAAAACATCAAATGTATTAGTTCAAAAGGGCAAAACACGAAATTTAAAGTCAAAATCATTTTTAAAAGGCAAATATATGAGGGTCAAAATTCAAATAATGAATTTAAAGGTCAAAATATGACTTAGAATTTTTAACCATGAATCCAAACGGCTAATATATTATATAAAAAGCAAAAATTTAGCAATAAAGAGGTCAGAATATGTAAAAAAAAAAATTAAAACACAAGTTAACATCTTTTCCCTCTTTCCTGACTTTTAATCTAATAATTTACTTTTCATATTTTTATGATTCAATAAGGATATTTTAAATCATCATGGTTAAGTTTACAATTTCTATACTGGAGGAACAGTTATAATAAATATATGATCTGATCTTGCGGGCCAGGTATAACAGTATCATGGGCTGGATTTGGCCCCCAGGCCTTGAGTTTGACACCCCAGCCCTAAAGGAAACAAGGAATAAAGCATGTAATTTCTCCTCATGCATGGCTGTTATTTGGTGAAGATCAGGAAAAACTGTAAATTTGAAGCATTGACTCCAGAATGAAGGCCTGATATCATAAATTCATGTTTTTTTTACTGTGATGGCTGGAGAATAACGATGGTGGTTTTAATGGGTTTAATGGGACATTTTTGGTCCCCAACAGCGTGAGTGTTACAAAAAGTCTACGGACATGATTATTGACCTGTTACAGGTTCTGATATTGAAATTAAAATGTTCTATTGAAAAAAACCTTAATGTTCAAAATGTTTGTTATTAGCATTAACACAGTCAAAACTAGAAAAGCACTCAGAGAGCGCAGACCTCTGCCATTAGTCCTATCTCCTGATAGTGAAAAATCCTTTAAAAACATTCCTGGATCCAGACAGTGATCTGGATCACTCCCAAAATCTAATTTGCCAATTACTCCCTCCCTGATGGGGTGGAGACACGGTGAGGCAAAGCACTGGCTTCACTACGTGTGAAAGTCATGGCAGAGGGTGAATATTCCTCTATTCCTCCCAGCATTGTGAGTATTCTCACTACAATTCACTGTCTTTCTCTCTGTTATGCTCTGACACATCTCCTTGACTGGGCGTGCGTCTTTCAAACTCTATAAACTTCAAAACTTTGAATAAGTTACTCATGTCCGCCATCTCCTGGTGTAAAGTGGTAACAGCGCAGACCTCCGCCATTAGCCCTATCTCCCAATAGTATAGAATCCTTTTAAAAAAATTCCTGGATCCAGACGGCGATCCGGATCAGTCCCAAAATCTAATCAGTTCTTCCTTATGCCATTTCTGACATTTCCTGAAAATCCATCCATAACTTTTTGAGTTATGTTGCTAACAAATGAACAAACAAACAAACAAACAAACAAACCCAACCGATCACATAACCTCCTTGGTGGAGGTAGCAATATTCATAATATTAATAATAGGTGTCAAACTCAAGGCCCAGGGGTCAAATCTGGCCCGTGGAACAGTTAAATCCGGCCCGCAAGATGATCTCACAGTTCTGTTCTAACTGTCCCATCAGTCTGAGGTCTGCAGATTTCCTCAAGTATAAAAATGTGAACTTATCCTGATGATTGAAGATATCCTTGTTAAGTCACAAAATCTGAAAAAGGAGTAGAAATATTTAGATAAGAAGTCAGGAATGTGGGAAAATAAATTAATTTATGTTTTAATTTATCATTTTCAATTTATCATTTCATAATTAAGACTCAAACGTGAGATTTTGACTTTTAATTTCATACTTTGAGCATTTCAACTCATAATTTTGACTTCTCATAGAATATTTTGAGCATAATTCTCATTTTTAAGTGATATTTTGACCTTTTGCACCAGTTACTTTGTATTTTACCACATATTTCCAAATCCAAACTCTGACATAATAATGCCATAGTCTGACCTTTTAGACTCATGATTTTGACTTCCTTTCTAATATATTTGCCTTTAAAAACATTTTTCAATTTCATGTTTTGATCTTTTTGAACTAATGAATGTACTTTTCTCAGATTGTGAGCCTTTAAACTTATCTTTTTAACTTTTTACATGTCAAAATCGTTTCTCATCAGTGCTACGGTTTTTTATTTTTACATTTTATTACTGGTGAAAATGAGGTTGGTAGTTTCTGGTTAAAAAGGTGACCCAGTTAGACCCTCAGGTTAGTCCTGAATCCAGAATCCGGCCCCTGCTGTGATTGAGTTTGACCCTCCTGGTCTAAAGGTTACATGATCCAAAAATGTCTCTTAAGTCTGAGGGGAATCATTCTGGATCCGTCCAAATTAACACGACCATTTACATGAATGATATTTATTCTGATCAGTCCTGTGGCTGAGGTTAGGCATGTACGATATTATCGGTATGATAGCAGCAGATATTTAGGCTATTAAAATCTGCCTTAATCAGCTGTCAGTACTCGCCATACAAACAAATAAGGTTAGTGGAGTTTAAGGCTGTTGGTTTTTTATTACTTATCATCATTCTTTACACTAAAGTGTATTTTCAGGACTAAAATGTGTTTATTTGTTCACCCTCAAACTTTAAATTGTGTGTTTTAGGAATAGGAGTTTTATGTCTGAACTACATTTTAATGTCTGTATTTGTAAATATCAGTAAAATCCAGCATGGCGCGTCCCTAGCTGAGGTTTAGTCACATTAAAAGAACAGCTTATTTTGCTAAAGGCGTAAAAATGAGCTCCATCTTTGTACCGTGAACCTCCACTCAGCGGAAAACTGTTCTGTGGTCAATACAAGTCTTACTGGAGCTGGATCCTCTCCTCAACGCCAGCGTCCACATGGCTATTTGTTGGCGTGTATCTTCATGTGCTGTGAAAGACTAGAGGAGTCGTAGAATCTTTTCCCACAGGTCACACACAGGTATGGCCGCTCACCTGTGTGAGCTCTTCTGATGTGAACCGTTAAGTCGCAGCGATACGTGAAAGTCCGCTCACATATATCACAGGAGTAGGGTTTTTCGCCTGTGTGAATCCTCTGGTGCTTATCCAGAGACCTTCGATGGGTAAACGTCGTCCCACAGGTAGCACAGGAGTACGGCCTCTCACCTGTGTGAATTCTTTTGTGATTATCCAGAGAGTGTTTCTGGGTAAACGTCGTCCCACAGGTAGCACACGCGTACGGCTTCTCCCCCGAGTGAATCTTCATATGAGTGTTCAGATGTGTCATGCGCAGGAATCCTTTCCCACAGGTGCTGCAGGAGTACGGCCTCTCACCTGTGTGGGACCTGATATGATAGATCAGCTGGGACTTGTAGCTGCACATTTTCCCACAGATGTAGCACGACAGCATCTTCTTCCCCGTGTGGGCGCGCTGGTGCATGTGTAACTCGGTCTTATTCTTCACCTCTTCGCCACACGTGTCACATTTCAAAGAGCTCTGACTTTGGTTAGGACTACAGGCAATCTCCCGTGGGTTCGTCTGGAGGACGTTTCTCTCCATAACTCTGCTCTTTAGTGCTGGTTCTGAGTCTTCATGCTCACTTCCCGGGGGATTCTCAGGAACATGGGGGTAGTGAGAGAAGAGCTGCTGTGGTTCAGGTTCATCGTGGTCGCTTTCATCATGAGTAATAGTCCACATGAATGTGTCAGTCTCCTGCTTCAGTACGAGCTGCTCTGCCTCCACACTGCTGCACGCCTCCTCCTGTTCCTCCTTAATCTGTGGAGGTTCTGGCTCCCCCTGGTCTGGACTGAAGCTCCTCTCCTGGTCCAGACTGAAGCTCCTCTCCTGGTTACAGACCTGCTGGTCATCCTCAGAGCCCTCCTCCTTACAGCCATGATACTGGTGGGCATCTGGAGGAGCAAAGGACAAAAACATGAAGCTACCACCATCATAGGACACAACAATACACTTAGAACCAGAATGTGTCAGGGCAGTGGTTTTCAAAGTGTGAGGCGGGCCTCCCCTGGGGGGCGCCACAGAACTTCAGGGGCGGCGCAGAACCATGTTTTTCTTTGTTAACTTCTGCTGCATGAAGCAAAATGAATAGACTTACAGTAACTTGAAGGCAGTGATGCTCAACGCGTGATTATTAGTGGCTCTTTGATGTCTTCATTTGAAATATTATTCCCTCAGAAAACCTTAAAAAACTGAAACTTTTTTGCCCCTTTAAACCATTTTTCTGACATTTTTTATCCATTTAAGCATCCTTTGGTCATCAAATATCACTTTTTTCCTTCTTCTTACCCATTTTTGCCACTTTCTTTCCATTTTTGCCAATTCTTCCAATTTTTGCCCTTTTTCACTTTTTTTTTGCCACTTTTTGCCCATTAAAGCACTCTTTTGTCATTAAATACCACTTTTTTCCTACTTTTTTCTCATTTTTGCCACTCTTGACTGCTTTTTACCCATTTTTTTACTACTTTTATTGCCGTTACTCATTTTTTTGTCACTTCTCACCCATTTTTTTTTTCACTTTTTACCCCCTTTACCAAAGATCGATGTCCAAACTAGCCATTATTATTACAGTGCATTAGAACCACTCTTGAAAAAAGAAAGACTAATTACAAGGAAAAAAAAATCAGGTTTAAAAAATTAATTCATTCAAAGAAAAATACATTTTTATGACTTTAAAAGCGATAAATATCTCTGAACCCTGGATAAGAATTTTTAAGATTATGAAGCCCTATAATTTATGAATTCTTTGTCAGGACTTATGATCAGCCTTTCCTCTTTCTCTATGCTCTGTCTGCTTTCTTTCAGACTCTCCAGATGAGGTGCCACCATGGTTCAAGAATGGATCCACGAATATTGGTATGTCTTTTCTCATTACTTTTTTCCATGATTAAAACTAGACTGAGACTAACAAAAATAGATCTGTGATGACTAAAACTAGACTGAGACTAACAAAAATAGATCTGTGATGACTAAAACTAGACTGAGACTAACAAAAATAGATCTGTGATGACTAAAACTAGACTTAGACTAACAAAAATAGATCTGTGATGACTAAAACTAGACTGAGACTAACAAAAATAGATCTGTGATGACTAAAACTAGACTGAGACTAACAAAAATAGATCTGTGATGACTAAAACTAGACTGAGACTAACAAAAATAGATCTGTGATGACTAAAACTAGACTAAAACTAACAAAAATAGATCTGTGATGACTAAAACTAGACTAAAACTAACAAAAATAGATCTGTGATGACTAAAACTAGACTGAGACTAACAAAAATAGATCTGTGATGACTAAAACTAGACTGAGACTAACAAAAATAGATCTGTGATGACTAAAACTAGACTTAGACTAACAAAAATAGATCTGTGATGACTAAAACTAGACTGAGACTAACAAAAATAGATCTGTGATGACTAAAACTAGACTGAGACTAACAAAAATAGATCTGTGATGACTAAAACTAGACTAAAACTAACAAAAATAGATCTGTGATGACTAAAACTAGACTTAGACTAACAAAAATAGATCTGTGATGACTAAAACTAGACTTAGACTAACAAAAATAGATCTGTGATGACTAAAACTAGACTGAGACTAACAAAAATAGATCTGTGATGACTAAAACTAGACTGAGACTAACAAAAATAGATCTGTGATGACTAAAACTAGACTAAAACTAACAAAAATAGATCTGTGATGACTAAAACTAGACTTAGACTAACAAAAATAGATCTGTGATGACTAAAACTAGACTAAAACTAACAAAAATAGATCTGTGATGACTAAAACTAGACTTAGACTAACAAAAATAGATCTGTGATGACTAAAACTAGACTTAGACTAACAAAAATAGATCTGTGATGACTAAAACTAGACTTAGACTAACAAAAATAGATCTGTGATGACTAAAACTAGACTGAGACTAACAAAAATAGATCTGTGATGACTAAAACTAGACTGAGACTAACAAAAATAGATCTGTGATGACTAAAACTAGACTAGACTAACAAAAATAGATCTGTGATGACTAAAACTAGACTTAGACTAACAAAAATAGATCTGTGATGACTAAAACTAGACTAAAACTAACAAAAATAGATCTGTGATGACTAAAACTAGACTAAAACTAACAAAAATAGATCTGTGATGACTAAAACTAGACTTAGACTAACAAAAATAGATCTGTGATGACTAAAACTAGACTTAGACTAACAAAAATAGATCTGTGATGACTAAAACTAGACTGAGACTAACAAAAATAGATCTGTGATGACTAAAACTAGACTAGATTCGTAATATAACAAGTTTTTCTCAGAATATTATGACTTCAGTCCAGTAATGTCCAAAAAGAAAAATTTAATTCTTTTATTTTTTCTCTCTTCCTGTGGCTCTAATACTCCGTCGTACAAACTAGACTAAAATGTTTTCAGTTTTCATCGACTAAAACTAGACTTAAACTAAAAGGATAGAAATGACTAAAATGTGACTAAAACTACATTCAGCCTCACAAACATTTCATTTATAGACTAAAATGAAAAATAGCTGCCAAAATGAACACTGCCTGCAGTCCAGAGCATTCACCAATTGGAAACATCAGAAAAGGGAAAACCCAGTAAATAAGACCCAGGACTGTTGAGCAGCTAGAATTCTACATCAGACAAGAATGGGACAACAGTCCTCTCCCATCAGCTGGTCTCCTCACTTCCCAGACGTTTACAGACTGCTGTTAAAGAGGAGAGGAGGCTACACAGTGGTAAACATGGTCCTGTCCCTACTTTTTTGGGATGTGTTGCTGCCTTCAGATTCAGACTGAGCTAATATTTTAATAAATGTTAAAATGTCTCCGTAAACATCTGATGTGTCGTTTCTGCTCTACTGTGAACCAAACTCTCACCTATCCTCTCCAGGTAGATGTGAGGCTTCCACACCATGTCCAGCTGTCTGCGCTGTCGGTCAATCTCCGCCTCATACTGGACGATGGTGTTCTTAAAAACTACAAAGATGTCTTCCGCTGCAGCGGTTAGCCGCTCGATGACGAACTCTCTCAGACCGTCTGTTGAACACATATTAGCCGTTCATTTATGAAGCACAAACAGCAGAGCTACAGCCTCAGACAGGTCTCCATGGTGCTGCGGCTTCATTCACTCTACTACTCCTGTTTGCACCGCTTCCGCTGTGTGTCTCACTCAGAACCACCGACGGTGAACGTTCATCGACGTTAGTTCCGCCTTCAGCTGAGGCGAATCTGGAATCAGACTACATCCTCCCTTTATTCTCAAACACAGAAAATAATAGACTTTTGTTAAATGCAGAATTAAAAATATGTTAAAATAGCTAAAATGGGTTAATAATGGCAAAAAAGCTGGGAAAAGTGGTGAAATTGGATTTTAAAAATAGCAGAGATGGGTTAAAATGCCAAAAAATAACCCCTTAAAGCCTGAAAACCCAAATAATAGCCTTTTTTTTAAACTGAAATGTTCATTTAACTCTCTACTGAAATTTTTAAAAAATCCAAATTTCCATAAAACTTCACAAATTTATTTTTAGTATCTCATTTCATTCATTAGGTGTTTAGGTGCAAATTCGGCCCGTGGAACGATTATATCTGGCCCACGAGATCATATCATATTTGTATTCTAACTGTCCCACCAGTGTGAAGTCTGCACATTTCCTCCAATATAAAAATGTAAACTTCAAGTTGATTATTTCAAATTTCCTTGTTAAGCCATAAAAATCATATTTTGACCTTTTCAACTCCTTACTTTGGCTTTTTAATCCCATATTTTGACTTTTAACATATGATTTTACTTTTTTCTCATATTTTTGCATTTTAAATTAATAGTTTTTACTTTTTATTTCATATTTTGAGCTTTTACACTCCCAATTTTGAATTTCAGTCAAATTTTTAACTTTTTGTGTCATTATTTTTAATTCTAGCTCATATTTTGACATTTTCAACTCCTTTTAATATTGTGTTCTGATCTTTTGAACTAATAAACTGGAATTTTGATCTCAGATTTAAGCCTTTAAACATATCACTTTTACTTTTTGAATTTCCAGTGACTTATCATCAGGGCTATTTTTTCATATTTTATAACTGGTGAAAATGAGGTTGATAGTTCTGGTTCGGCCCTCAGGTTAGACAGGTTTAAGTGGCAAAAATGTGTTAAAGTTGGTAAAATTAGTGTAAAGTGGCAACAGTGTAATTCAAACATAAGGCAACTTGAGACCTCCTCCCAGGGTCTCCCGACCCCCAATGGGGTCCCAGCCCCAATCTTGAGAACCCCTGCTCTAGACTATAATAGATGGAAGATAAAAAAAAAAAAAAGTTAATTCCTGCTGCTTAGAAACACGTTTACCTTTCTGTTCATTTTATAAAATCAATCACGGTCCATATAATTAGACTTTTTTGACATTACTTTGTAGAAGTCTGTTTTCACTTTGACCTTAAAGATGGCTGATTTATGAAATCACTAAAAGGTTAAAACATCCTTAGGTGAATTGTTTTTAGGGACTTTATGATCAGCTCTTCCTGTTTCTCTCTGCTCTGTCTGCTTTCTTTCAGATTTTCAGTTCAGGATGCCATTCTGGTTCAAGACTGTATTCATTTGTATGGGCATCATGGGTATTGTCATTTATATCTACTCCATGTGGAAATCAGAAATAATCCGTGAGTAACAGAGCTGCTTCACATCATTTTACCAAAGACTTTAAAACTACATTTAATCCTGCAGTCATCTGGCTGAGTTCCTGAGTCGTTGGATTTTGAAAGAAGGCTTTTCTGATAAATTTTGAAAATCCAATCTCATTTTTACTTAGTCTGTTAATGTCACCTGTATTTTATTATATAGTATTCTAAATAATAAAAGAAAACAGCAGACTCCTTCCTTGTTGTGTTAAATATTTCTGAAGGCGCTCCTAGGTCCAGTTCAGACCAAAACTTTGCAACAAGATGAGCTGAAGTTCGTAACTGCTCAGGACAAGCCACTTTGCAACGTAATAAAAGCAGATCGTTTCACACCGCTGCAACTGAAGGAGACCATGCATCATTTTCATCACCATTCCTCTCAGTCATGTGATGTAAAGAGGAGTTTAAACGGGGTTTTGGAGACCCCCTCTGCTCGCCAGTTTCACACACATTTCCAAAAGTTGCCTCCCATGGTTCACTGTTTGGCAAAATTTAAGGAGAAAAATGTCCCCAACATCCAAAACTTAACCAACATTCCACTCTTTCCTTTAGAGAATATTTCATGCTTTAAAGGTAATAAAACATTCCATCCTTGCCTTTGAAAGATGATGTGATATTTAAAGCTTCACCAACATTCCAACCTCTGCCTTTGAGATATGATGTCATCCTGTAAGACTTAAAAAAGATCATGTCATAATTGAAAGCCAAAAAAACATTCCATCCTTGCCTTTGAAATATAATGTCATCCTCTAAAGCATACAAAACATTCCATCCTTGCCACTGAAGATGGTGTGATCCTTAAAGCTTTGAAAAAAATCCATCCCTGCCTTTGAAAGATGCAGTCATTATTTAAATCTTATCCAACATTCCATCCTTGCCTTTGAAAGATGTCATCATTACTTTAAATCTTATCCAACATTCAGTCCTTGCCTTTGAAAGATGTCGTCATTACTTTAAATCTTATCCAACATTCCACCCTTGCCTTTGAAAGATACGGTAATTATTTCAATCTTATCCAACATTCCATTCTTGCCTTTGAAAGATGATGTCATATTTAAAGCTTCACCAACATTCCATCCTTGCCTTTGAAAGATGCGGTCATATTCAAAGCTTCACCAACATTCCATCCTTGCCTTTGAAAGATGCGGTCATTAACCTACGTTATCCAACATTCCACCCTTGCTTTTGAAAGATGCGGTCATTATTTAAATCTTATCCAACACTCTATCCTTTCCTTCAAAAGATGCGGCCATTATTTAAATCTTATCCAACATTCCATTCTTGCCTTTGAAAGATGATTTCATATTTAAAGCTTCACCAACTTTCCATCCTTGCCTTTGAAAGATGCAGCCATAATTTATCCTTCTCCAACATTCCATCCTTGCTTTTGAAAGATGCGGTCATTATTTAAATCTTATCCAACATTCTATCCTTGCCTTTGAAAGATGCGGCCATTATTTATCCTTACTTTACATTCCATCCTTGCCTTTGAAAGATGCAGTCATAATTTAAAACCTATCAAACATTCCATCCTTGCCTTTGAAAGATGGGTTTTAGATAAGAACAAAGAACCACACTGACAGACTTTGGTGCTGTTTTCTGCTCCTCTCTGACTCCTGCAGCAGTTACATTAAACTCCACTGATGGTGAAACGTTGTTCAGGGCTGATTGTAGAGCTCCGGTCTCATATTCCTATTACCTTCTGTAGTTTCTTATCCATGGTCTACCTGTTTTTTTTGTTGTTTTTTTTGTTGTTTTTTTTGTTTTGTTTTTTTTTTGTTTTTGTTTTTTTTAAATTTTTCAGGTTCTTATCTATGGTCTATGTTTTTTCATATTGTGTGGTATTCTACTATAACATATCCTGTTGAATCATGTTGAATTGTGTCATTTGTATGGTTGTGTGTCATATTTACAGCATCTTTTTTCATACAGAGAAAATCTATAAGAGCTGCAAACACAGGGGTCAGCAAGAAGTGGTTGTGGTATGGAGGCCACCTGAGAGCCGGCTGTAGTGCATGGACCAAAGAAGACCAGGGAAAAACCTCACGTTCCATCTGTTCTTCACTGTGACTGCCATAAAGGACTAAAAACCTGATTTTTAGAGATTTTAATTTAACTTCACTGTTGATCCAGGCTTAGCACCAGATCATGGTTTTGTCTGTTAATTCCAAACATTTTGACTGTTCCCTCTCTGTATAAGCTTCTACATTCAATAGTTTTAGTAATAAACATGAGTGCAGCACACACTTCTATCACACAATGTAAACAATATGCTGCTGTTTATTTACGCTAAAGACTCTCAGTTTTAGAATGCTGTTCTTTAAGAGCGACGCACCATGCTGCCTGAGCTTGTCACCTGAGTTTTGATTTTAAAACCCTCTTGGATGCCCCTTTGGTAGATAAACATAATGACATGCCCGTTAGGGCTTTAGATGCTTTTAGGGGTGCAACGATACACAAAATTCACAGTTTGGTTCGATACGTTTTTGTCACGGTTTGATACTTTATCAATACAAAAATAGAGACATTTCCATTTGTCATTTCCTTTTTTTTTTTTTTAATGTGTTTATTAAAAATTAAATGTGTCTGGTGCAGCTATATCTGACACATGTTCTGCTGTGCAGAACATATCCACCGAGCTTTCAGCACAGAGCGCCTCATCAGAAGTGGATGAGATAAATATAAAATAGTGAATTGTTCCATTCAGTGGTCTCGGTTCGGTACACCACTGTACTGAATGGTTCGATACAGATACATGTATTGTTGCACCCCTAATACATATATACATACATACATACATACATACATATACATACATACATACATATATACATACACATACATACATACACATATATATACATACATACATACACATATATATACATACATACACATATATATACATATATACACATATATATACATATACATATATATATATACATACATACACATATATATACATATATACACATATATATACATATACATATATATATACATATATACACATATATACATATACATATATATATATACATATATACACATATATATACATATACATATATATATATACACATACATACATACATATATATACATATACATATATTTACATATACATATATATATATACATATACATATATTTACATATACATATATATATATACATATATACACATATATACATATACATATATATATACATATATACACATATATATACATATACATATATATACATATATACACATATATACATATACATAAATATATACATATATACACATATATATACATATACATATATATACATACATACATACATACATGTATATATATATATATATATATATATATATACATACACACACATATATATAGTGTTGTTTTAGGTTGTTATTGGCTTTCTGTTCTTTTATTTGCAACTTGTGCTTCTTGCAGAAAAACCGTCATTTCAATGTTAAATCTGCATTTTCATACATCAAGTATCCTGGTTCAATAAATACATATCTGAAGTTTGTGTTGAAACAAATGACTTCAAAGTTCATTCTCATTTCAGTGATTTATAAATGATTTCATGAGGAACTGAACACTTTAACTTTTTAAATAACAATTAAATTAAATAATGTTTATTTAATTGCCTTTTAAAAGCAGAAATATAACTATTATTATTAGTAGTAGTATTTTTGTTATTATTATCGCTATTATTATTACCACTATTACCACTCCATTACTACTATAACTCCAACCACTACCTACAATCTAGGTTTTAGGACAGTGTTCGATTTAAGGACTGGTGTTTTCTAATCTCCTGAGACAACTCTCTCCCTCACTTCCTCTGGTCCATGTTTAGTGTGGTACACACCATGTCACCAAACAGCACAGTGACTACATGTCACCCTTTAAATAGGCCGACTGACTGATTACAAGTTTGCAGACACCTGTGATGCTAATTAGAGGACACACTTTGGTTGAACATGTCCCTATGGTCACATTATTTTCAGTCTTTTCTAGGGGTACCATCATTTTTGTCCAGGCCTGTTTCATGAGTTTGTTTTTTTAAATAATTCTGTTGAACCACAATTCAAAGGAAATGTCTGATTTTCATTGGTTAATTTTCATTGAATTTTTATTTATTATCACTTCTGTCAGATACAAGTTATTTCTGTGACCATTGTGGGTTTTTCTTTCATTAACAGAGGGATACCAACAGTTTTGTCCACGTGTGTATGTGTAACATTTTCCCATATAACAAAAACTGGTAACTAATGAGTGTGTTTCTCAATGATTCTCTAAACTGAAATAGTCTCACAACACACTCCGCTTTGCACTCTCCATTTTGCGTTTCCGCAAATTGAGATACTGCATTGCGCTGCTCGAGTACTTCCTCTGTTTGCGTCTCCCTCTCTCCTTAAGTTATATCGTCCCCTAAGATGTCTCATTGCTTTTGTTAAAAGCCACTCACAATGTCATGACGGTAGATATTGTTGTGTAGAGCAGAGTAAGACGTGTTTAGTCTCTTTATTAGATACCGGCATCAGAAAGACTAAATTCCCCGTAATCGACCAAATTCTTAATGAGCAATTAATCGATCCATGAATTGTTCCCATCCCTAGTACCAAACAGCACAGAGAAGAGTTAATCTGCTAAATAGTTTATAGAACTACACAATAGCAGCGTATAGATTGATTAAAATACTCTCCATGCTACCCCAGGTCCTGGTAGTATTTATTTAAAGAGCTTTTGACTATATGGAAACAAATTCAGTGGTTGGATTTATTTGCTCTTGGTTTTTGGTCTGAAATGATTAAAGAGAAATTGGATAGATGGTTGAATACTTTAACATTTAATTATAAGCCACAGTAAAAATAATGACATTTCATCCCATTGTTATTAAAGATAAACCTTTATTAAGCCTCCACTGGGGTAAATTTGGTTATGACAACAGCTCAAAGTAGAGAGAAACATAACCAGCAAATATTTAACAAAAACAAAATGTAAACTAGGATTGTTTGTAACTCTTGCACTCTTTAATCAAGACATTAATACAAAAAACCCAAAGTAAGGGGAAAAAGTGCCAACAATACTTCAATACCATATGACAAAAAGTGATATAATAGTCTTATTTACAAATGTACACATGCACACTTTGACTTGTGGAAGGATCAAGACCAGATCTGAAGAAAACAGTGTGAATGGTAGTGATTTAAATGAGGGGAAAAATATCCAGGTAACATTACACATCTCAAACTGTAGTAGTATTATCAATAATTGAAGATGCTGATGAGCAAAGACGTTTGGATAGCTGGCTGTAACATCCGTGGGACTGTGTTCACATACATATTTGTACAGACAAAAGCATAATCACATTTATGTAAGCTCTTACATCTACTGTATATGAGTTAAAATAGAAGAGAACTTGGAGAAAATTTCTACTGTCAACTAACTGTAAACATGAGATCATCAGCCAAGAAATAAATCCACCTGCACAACAGCATGCACAGTTTAGAAAAATATGCAACAGAAATATTTAAACAGAATCTTGTAAAAAAGGATTTCTAGTGCATGTTTTGTTCTTTGTAGGACATTAATGAAGGGAACCGACTGTATTTGTTTCAGTAAAACCCTTCAAAGAAGCATTACTAGATGCATTTGGGAGAAAAGAGACAAGTCAAAGAAACTTTGGCCAAAAAAAAAAAAAACAGATCATGCCATTTAAGAAGACGCTGAAATCCTGTTTTATTTCATGTTAACTCATTAAGATTTTCTGTTTGCTTTCGAGCTTTCAAAACAAACGCTGGTTCATTAAATTTGATGAAATATATTTGTAAGTAGGGCTGTCAAATGATCAACATTTTTAATCAGGATTAATCTTAGAATCCCTGCAGTTAAATGTAATTGATCACATCATGTTTAATCACATTAATCACAACTTAAATTCCAGGTGAAGGTAAACATTTGATAACGTAAGGTGCAGATGACTTTTGACTTGTCCACTGAGCTGTCTGAGTTTTTAAAAGGAAGTAAAAAAATGAGGATCAGTGATCGACTGATTTTCAGAACTGTGGCTCTAGGGAGACGTTGAAGCGGCTGAACCAAAGTGTGTTGAAAGAGACGAGTATGAGATTACTCTGGATTAAAATAATAATGCACTAATTATGCATCAAATTAACCATAATTAATCTCATAATCCCTGGTTATAAGTTATTACAACAGTCCTGTCTGACTTTTCAAAACAACGTTACCCTCAGGAAGGAAAAACAGAATTTATGTGGTTCCCTTGGTAACCAAAGTTGCCCGTCCCTGGCTTGAATTATCTTGCACTCCTTAAAGGGACGGTGTAACAGTCTTTGGCTGAAGGGGCTGCTCAGGCCCCAACAGTGTTATGCAGAAGATGCCAGCTTGGCCAGCATCCTCCTCAGAGTCCAGGGAACAGTCCAAGACAGACCTACCCCTCTTGACCAGTTCAGTCTTTTTCTGTGCTCCCTCCTCCACAGCCAACCACAGCATAAAGGAGAGCAGACGCCATCACACTATCGTAAAATGTCCGTAACAATAGTCCTGCACGCTCCGAAGGGCCTCTGTCCCCTCAGCAGGTGCAGGTGTGACCAGTCCAACACCCAGGTATTGTACATCACCCTCTTAATGTCCAGTCTCTACCAAAAATGATCTGCCTGTACTCCACAGGCATGCATGGGTCTTGAGTGGTTCAGCTCCCTGAGGTGCAACGTCTTCAGGACTGGAACCATGCAGGAAGTCTTCCACAAAGTTGGGATCCTCTCCAGACTCGGGCTCAGGTTGAAGATGACCAGAAGCCTCTTGCAGTTTGCACAGTCCCCCAGGAGTCAGGGCTGATACTGGCAGGACCTGTAAAAGATGGATCCCTTTAGGAGTTACATTTAGTATTCACAGTTTCCCAAAGATGATTGAAATCAGTACTTCCAAAAAAGATTAAAACCATTAATGAGGAAGGTTAAAACATCTTTAACTGGCTTTAGGGGTAAAGTAATGGACAATAACACCCAGATTTCTAAAGATTTAGCTGAAATCTCAAAAAATGGCAGTATGACTAAGTTTTCCACAAAGAGTGCAACATCACAACATTAGAATATGGTTGTAAAGTTGAGGCCTAAAATAAGACTTCAAAAACAGAATGTGATGCTCACCTGCAAACACTTGTTTCTGTTGGATGTACGTTAGAGCAGCTCTGGCCTCCAATGGCTTCAGGTATCCGGTGGTTAGTTGACGACTCAGTCTGAATCCTGGTTCAGCATCCCATCGGAGATGGAGGGCATCGGGGTCTTCTTATAGGATGAACACTGGGGATGAGGAGAAGAAATTTCAGTTGTAGGCAAGGGTTCATACCCTCCTGCAGCCTATGGCCAGAGACAAGTCCAGAGTCACCAAAGGCTGACTTGCAGATGCAATCTTGACCTTAGATTGGACAAAACAAAGATGTTTCAAAAGTGCATCATAACAGCATCTGTACATCATCAACCCATCCAAAGTTTGGCTCAAGTTAGAAATCATTTGAGTGAAACATGACATGAGTGTGTATAGTCTAACTTCCTCTTACCTTTGGCTATGGTCCCCAGCACGAGGATGCCTGGCTCAACTTCTCACATGGACGGAGGAACCAAAGACCGCCTCCTTGTAGACCCCATGATGTAAAACAGCAGCAGCGCGTCCCTGAAATTTCTGCCAAAATGCCCAATTCTGCAGCACTGGGCATTTTGGCAACTTCTTAAGACCAGCAGAGATCTACAAATACACAAAGGACTGCAAACACAACCAGTACAGCACACACACAAACAAGACAGGTTATCAGTGTACGCCATGGCTTCTGGGTCTTATTGTAGACCAAGACGACCTACTGGGACAAGGTCTGATGCCTCGCTGGTTGTCACAATTCTTCCTCAGTGTTGGGCTGTAGTTCCTTCCAGAGCACCTTGTGAATGTTTTCTGTTCTATAGTTTCCTTGAAAAGCCTGCTAATGATGTGACATTTTCCTGAGAGCATTGTTCCATAGTTGGTCCAAGTTTCCTTGAAAGCTCTTTGAGAATATTGTTTTTTTGTTGATGTTGTTCCATAGTTGGTCCAAGTTTCCTTGAAAGCTCTTTGAGAGTGTTTTTTTGCTGTTGTTTCATTGTTTCCTGAAAAGTATTTTACCCACGTAATTGCTATCGGAGCACTTTGAATTTTGTTGTTCAGTTGTTGGTTTCCCTTGGAAGAACATTGCTATCCCTTTGATTGTTTCTATGATTGTGTTGAACATATTCTATGTTTTGTATTGATTTTTTGGTAACAGGAAAGAGCTTTTTTCATTGATATTAAACACATTTTTGGAACCTTGAAAGGTTTAAGTCTTTGTTTTTTATTTGAATTCAGTTTAACTTTATATTGAGGTACTTTCTTTTTTGCAGGCCAGAGGCAACCCGTTTTATGGTGAAGGAGAGCCCGGAGGCAACCCTTTTTAGAGCGCAGTAGAGCCCGGAGGCTGGAAGAAACCCTTCATAGGGTGGAGGAGAGCCCAGAGGCCGGAGGCAACCCTTTTTAGGGTGGAGGAGAGCCCAGAGGCCGGAGGCAACCCTTTTTAGTGTGGAGGAGAGCCCGGAGGCCGGAGGCAACCCTTTTTAGGGTGGAGGAGAGCCCAGAGCCCGGAGGCAACCCTTTTTAGGGTGGAGGAGAGCCCAGAGCCTGGAGGCAACCCTTTTTTAGGGTGAAGGAGAGCCCGGAGGCCGGAGGCAACCCTTTTTTAGGGTGGAGGAGAGCCCAGAGCCCGGAGGCAACCCTTTTTTAGGGTGGAGGAAAGCCCAGAGGCCGGAGGCAACCCTTTTTTAGGGTGGAGGAGAGCCCGGAGGCAACCCTTTTTTAGGGTGGAGGAGAGCCCGGAGGCTGGAGGCAACCCTTTTCAGGGTGGAGGAGAGCCCAGAGGCTGGAGGCAACCCTTTTCAGGGTGGAGGAGAGCCCAGAGGCCGGAGGCAACCCTTTTAAAGGTGGAGGAGAGCCCGGAGGCCGGAGGCAACCCATTTTAGGGTGGAGGAGAGCCCAGAGCCCGGAGGCAACCCTTTTTTAGGGTGAAGGAGAGCCCGGAGGCCGGAGGCAACCCTTTTTAAGGGTGGAGGAGAGCCCAGAGCCCGGAGGCAACCCTTTTTTAGGGTGGAGGAAAGCCCAGAGGCCGGAGGCAACCCTTCTTTAGGGTGGAGGAGAGCCCGGAGGCTGGAGGCAACCCTTTTCAGGGTGGAGGAGAGCCCAGAGGCCGGAGGCAAACCTTTTAAAGGTGGAGGAGAGCCCGGAGGCCGGAGGCAACCCATTTTAGGGTGGAGGAGAACCCGAAGGCCAAAAGCAACCTTTTTTAGGCTTGAGGAGAGCCCAGAGCCTGAAGGCATCTCTTTTTAAAGTGTAGTAGAGCCCGGAGGCCATTAGCAGTGCGAGATAAATCAAAGGCTCATTCCCAGCACGAATGCTTGTTTTTTAATTACCATTAGCAGTGCGAGATAAATCAAAGGCTCATTGCCAGTACGAATGCTGTGGATTTTTATAATTACCATTAGCAGTGTGTGATAAATCACAGGCTCATTGCCAGCACACATGCTTGTTTTTTTAATTACCATTAGCAGTGTATAATAAATCAAAGGCTCATTGCCAGTACGAATGCTGTGGATTTTTATAATTACCATTAGCAGTGTATGATAAATCACAGGCTCATTGCCAGCACACATGCTTGTTTTTTTAATTACCATTAGCAGTGTATAATAAATCAAAGGCTCATTGCCAGCATGAATGCTTGTTTTTTTAATTACCATTAGCAGTGTAAATTAAATCAAAGGCTCATTGCCAGCACAAATGTTTGTTTTTTTTTAATTACCATTAGCAGTGTGAGAGAAATGGAAGGCTCATTGCCAGCATGAATGCTTGTTTTTTTAATTACCATTAGCAGTGTGAGAGAAATCAAAGGCTCATTGCCAGCATGAATGCTTGTTTTTTTAATTACCATTAGCAGTGTGAGATAAATCAAAGGCTCATTGCCAGCACGAATGTTTGTGTTTTTTTAATTACCATTAGTAGTGTGAGATAAATCAAAGGCTCATTGCAAGCATTAATACTTG
The DNA here is from genome assembly GCF_018320785.1 of Cheilinus undulatus. Classification (NCBI taxonomy): domain Eukaryota; kingdom Metazoa; phylum Chordata; class Actinopteri; order Labriformes; family Labridae; genus Cheilinus; species Cheilinus undulatus. Next base: position 54,884,716 of record NC_054868.1, on the reverse strand, counting down.
GGTTTTTTAATTAACATTCGCAGTGTGAAATCAATCAAAGGCTCATTGCAAGCATTAATACTTGGGTTTTTTAATTACCATTAGCAGTGTGAGATAAATCAAAGGCTCATTGCAAGCACGAATGCTGGGGATGTTTTAATTACCATTAGCAGTGGATGATAAATCACAGGCTCATTGCCAGCACGAATGCTTGTTTTTTCCAATTACCATTAGCAGTGTGAGAGAAATCAAAGGCTCATTGCCAGCATGAATGCTGTGGATTTCTAATTACCATTAGCAATGTATGATAAATCACAGGCTCATTGCCAGCACAAATGCTTGTTTTTTCCAATTACCATTAGCAGTGTGAGAGAAATCAAAGGCTCATTGCCAGCATGAATGCTGTGGATTTCTAATTACCATTAGCAATGTATGATAAATCACAGGCTCATTGCCAGCACGAATGCTGTGGATTTTTATAATTACCATTAGCAGTATGAAATAAATCAAAGGCTCATTGCAAGCTATAATACTTGGGTTTTTTAATTACTATTAGCAGTGTGAGATAAATCAAAGGCTCACTGCAAGCATTAATACTTGGGTTTTTTATTACCATTAGCGGTGTATGATAAATCAAAGGCTCATTGCAAGCATTAATACTTGGGGTTTTTATTACCATTAGCAGTGTGAGATAAATCAAAGGCTCATTGCCAGCCAAATACCTGTTTTTTTTTAATTACCATTAGCAGTGTGAGATAAATCAAAGGCTCATTGCCAGCCAAATACCTGTTTTTTTTTAATTACCATTAGCAGTGTGAGATAAATCAAAAGCTCACTGCCAGCATGAATGCTAGGGGTTTTATTAATTACCATTGGCAGTGTAAGATAAATCAAAGGCTCATTGCCAGCATTAATGCTTCGTTTTTTTTTTAATTACCATTAGCAGTGTAAGATAAATCAAAGGCTCATTGCAAGCTATAATACTTGGGTTTTTTAATTACTATTAGCAGTGTGAGATAAATCAAAGGCTCATTGCAAGCATTAATACTTGGGTTTTTTATTACCATTAGCGGTGTATGATAAATCAAAGGCTCATTGCAAGCATTAATACTTGGGGTTTTTATTACCATTAGCGGTGTATGATAAATCAAAGGCTCATTGCCAGCACGCATGCTTGTTTTTTTTATTACCATTAGCAGTGTATGATAAATCAAAGGCTCATTGCCAGCACGCATGCTTGTTTTTTCCAATTACCATTAGCAGTGTGAGAGAAATCAAAGGCTCATTGCCAGCATGAATGCTGTGGATTTGTAATTACCATTAGCAATGTATGATAAATCACAGGCTCATTGCCAGCACGAATGCTGTGGATTTTTATAATTACCATTAGCAGTCTGAAATAAATCAAAGGCTCATTGCAAGCATTAATACTTGGGTTTTTTAATTACTATTAGCAGTGTGAGATAAATCAAAGGCTCATTGCCAGCACAGTGCTTGGTTTTAATTACCATTAGCAGTGTGAGAGATAAATCAAAGGCTCATTGCCAGTACGAATACTGTGGATTTTTTTAATTAACCATTAGCAGTGTAAAATAAATCGAAGGCTCATTGCCAGCACAAATGTTTGGGTTTTTTAATTACCATTAGCAGTGTGAGAGAAATCACAGGCTCATTGCCAGCACGAATGCTTGTTTTTTTAATTACCATTAGCAGTGGATGATAAATCAAAGGCTCATTGCCAGCACAAATGCTTGTTTTTTTAATTACCATTAGCAGTGTGAAATAAATCAAAGGCTCATTGCAAGCATTAATACTTGGGTTTTTTAATTACCATTAGCAGTGGATGATAAATCAAAGGCTCATTGCCAGCACGAATGCTTGGGTTTTTTAATTACCATTAGCAGTGTATGATAAGTCAAAGGCTCATTGCCAGCACAAATGCTTGTTTTTTTAATTACCATTAGCAGTGGATGATAAATCAAAAGCTCATTGCCAGCACGAATGCTGTGGATTTTTTAATTACCATTAGCAGAGTGAAATCAATCAAAGGCTCATTGCCAGCACAGTGCTTGGTTTTAATTACCATTAGCAGTGTGAGATAAATCAAAGGCTCATTGCCAGCACAAATGCATGGGTTTTTTTAATTACCATTAGCAGTGTGAGATAAATCAAAGGCTCATTGCCAGCACAAATGCATGGGTTTTTTTAAATACCATTAGCAGTGTGAGATAAATCAAAGGCTCATTGCCAGCACGAATGCTTGTTTTTTAAATTTACCATTAGCAGTGTATGATAAGTCAAAGGCTCATTGCCAGCACAAATGCTTGTTTTTTTAATTACCATTAGAGGTGGATGATAAATCAAAAGCTCATTGCCAGCACGAATGCTGTGGATTTTTTAATTACCATTAGCAGTGTGAAATCAATCAAAGGCTCATTGCAAGCATTAATACTTGGGGTTTTTAATTACCATTAGCAGTGTGAGATAAATCAAAGGCTCATTGCCAGCCAATTACTTGGGTATTTTTTAATAACCATTAGCAGTGTGAGATAAATCAAAGGCTAATTGCCAGCATTAATGCTTCAGTTTTTTTAATTACCATTAGCAGTGTAAGATAAATCAAAGGCTCATTGCCAGCACAAATGCATGGGTTTTTTTAAATACCATTAGCAGTGTGAGATAAATCAAAGGCTCATTGCCAGCCAAATACCTGTTTTTTTTTAAATTACCATTAGCAGTGTGAGATAAATCAAAGGCTCATTGCCAGCCAATTACTTGGGTATTTTTTAATAACCATTAGCAGTGTGTGATAAATCAAAGGCTCATTGCCAGCACGAATGCTGTGGATTTTTTTAATTACCATTAGCAGTGGATGATAAATCACAGGCTCATTGCCAGCACAAATGTTTGGGTTTTTTTAATTACCATTAGCAGTGTGAGATAAATCAAAGGCTCATTGCCAGCACAAATGCTTGGGTTTCTTGTAATTACCATTAGCAGTGTGAGATAAATCAAAGCCTCGTTGCCAGCATGAATCTTGGGTTTTTTTTAAATTACCATTAGCAGTGTGAGATAAATCAAAGGCTCATTGCCAGCACAAATGCTTGTTTTTATTTACTATTAGCAGTGTGAAACAAATAAAAGGCTCATTGCCAGCACAAATGCATGGGTTTTTTAAATTACCATTAGCAGTGTAAGATAAATCAAAGGCTCATTGCCAGCCAAATACCTTTTTTTTTTTTAATTACCATTAGCAGTGTGAGATAAATCAAAGGCTAATTGCCAGCATTAATGCTTGGGTTTGTTTTAATTACCATTAGCAGTGTGAGATAAATCAAAGGCTCATTGCCAGCACAAATGCATGGGTTTTTTTAATTACCATTAGCAGTGTGAGATAAATCAAAGGCTCATTGCCAGCACGAATGCTTGGGTTTTTTAATTACCATTAGCAGTGTGAGATAAATCAAAGGCTCATTGCCAGCACAAACGTTTGTTAGCTTGAATATTTATTTTCATTACCACTAGCAGTGTGACATAAAAGGCACATCGCCAAAAGGACTGCTAATATTTTTAACATTAGCAACACCAAAGATAAAAGCAGTCCAAACTCATAAATAATGTTTAACAGGTAAAAGTAAAAATCACCAACCTAGCATTACCTGGTCTTGGACCTATCGGGTTGATGGTCAGGTCCAGGTGTGGCCTTGGATCCTCGCTGTGTCCTTACAGATGCAAATGTGGTCCACTTCTTCTTTAAACCAGCAGAAGTTAAGCAAATTTGATCCCGTCACAAATGTTAAGAATTGTTTATGATGCGATGAACGTTTTTTTTTAAGTTGTTTATTATATAATCTTTGTTTGTATTGATCACGTTTTATTTACTGGGTTTAGCCAGTTGGGTAGTTTAATGGGGGAGTTTTGTTTTTGTGTTCCAGCACCGTTTTAGCAGCGTTTTATTGTTCTAGCAGCGTTTTAGTTTGTTTTTGCTTCTTTGTTTTACCATTAGAGTTTCAGTGTGCTTTTGTGTCTTTGTTTTACCTCCTAAGCTTTCCCTATAGCCAATAAACAGCACTCACCTGAGGCTGGTCAGGACACTGATGAAGAGGGCTACCTGTGAATCCTGGTGTAGCTGAGGATACCTTCGTGGAGATGAAGTCTCTGTCCATGTTCAGGTTGAATTTGATGGGGGTCAGGAATAACTCTGAAGACCAACACTTTGCCTCTGATGACTGGAGTCTGAGTCAAGAAAAAAACATTTATTTCAGATCCACAATCCATAAAAAAATAAAAAAAACAAAAACAAAAAAACGCTGATGTCTATTCTATTCAGTTTCTATTCTTTGCTAACATTTGCAGCATTTGCTAATATGTAGCTTGTGCATGACGGCACAGTGCCAAAAACATGTTGGAAATGGATGCATTTTGTTCAGTCTCAGTGTGCAAAGGTTTTTCTCCGACATATTCAAATATCCCATTGAGTGTTAGTTGAAACTTTGTATGTCGTTTTAAACTATGCAAATAAGAGCAACAGAAATAAACAAAACAAAACATGCAGAACTATAACTTTGCAATGAAACACGAACATTATAGAACGGTACAAGATTGAAAGACTGAATTCCTTTGCACAAAATGAAGCAGAAGTCCCTGCTCCAGGGGACTGCTTCCTTCTAAAATACTGCAGTGTTAGAGGGGCGGGGTCATTCTCTACTGTGGGCTCATGACATTGTGAGCCCACATATTGGCCCCGCCCACATGAAACCAAGCCAGGAAAGAGATGAAATGGCCTAAATTCAGAATTCAGTCTCATGTAGATCTCAGTTTTCACATGTTTACAGCAACCAGATTCCAACATTTCTAGAGTGTTAAGACAAAAACTTTGGATTTCACTTTACAGGGTCTTTAAATATGTTCATTACAGATTCACTTTAACATTGGGCCCTCATATGGCTGGGCCCCAGACCAGATAGCTTTCCCCTTTACCCCCTCTTATTATCGGATGCCTTGATTTTCTTTTAACTGTAAGATTGGCATTGAAAAATTACTAATGAATTTTGATATAACAGTATCATTAGTTGAGCTTCTTTTGATCCTTCATCCTCCATACTCTCTCCCAAAGGTTAGAATAGGTTGAGCTTTTTCATTAGTTTTTATTTGGTTAGGTTTTCCTGCTGGTTTGTTAGTTTAGATTCATTTTTATTTTGCAAAAAAGCTTCGTTTTAGTTTAGTTTTTATTAGTTTTACAGATAGATGTCAGGACTGAGTGAACATCATACATTTTTAAAAAGATATTAAAAACAGGCTACTCTTCACTTATCATTTGCTTATTTACTGATGATATTTGAATAAAACTCCAGACATAAAACTACCACTGTGTGAAGTCTTAACCAATCAGATCAGGCCATTTTACTCCCCAGACTCTGGTGTAGATGCCAGTCAGTCTGGTTGTGTCAAAGACTAAAACTCAAACTTATTTTAGCTAGCACTGTAAGCGCACTAAACAGGTTTAGTTAGTTTTCGTTTATTTGGTAAAGCTGAGTTTTAGTGAACTAAAATGATTTTCAGATTTTAGTTATTTAGTTAAAGTTAAGAATAACAACCTTGGTGCCCCCGCATACATGTCAGCCTCGAAGGTGGTCAACCCCCCCCCCCCCCCATTTGAAAAAAGCATTTTGAATAAGTTTGAACGCATTGTTTCTTGCAGAAATTCTACAATTTGTATCAAATGTAGTAAAAACTTTATCATAATCGATGGTATGTTCTTAGGTTCTTATGTTCAGGTTAACAGTATTAGCTGAATTTATCGTTGGTTCTTTTTTGTTGCGTGCTCTTTTTTATTTGTGTCTTTGCTGAAATCAAAGCAAAACAGTTTTTTTAAATGCTATACAAATAAAGTTATTATAAAACGGCTTTAATAAGTTCACTGTGCCATCACGTCACTGCTGTTAGACTTAAACCCCAAAATTTTTACATTTTCAAGATCATAAGTCCTAAAGCTAGATAGCCCTCACTAGACAACAGGGGGAATTTATATTTAAAGAATTTAGACAGACAGGTAAGAAATTAAACAGACAGGTGAGAGTTTAAACAGACAGGTGAGAGTTTAAACAGACAGGTGAGAGTTTAAACAGACAGGTGAGAGTTTAAACAGAAAGGTGAGAGTTTAAATGGACAGGTGAGAGTTCAAACGGACAGGTGAGAGTTCAAACGGACAGGTGAGAGTTCAAACGGACAGGTGAGAGTCCAAACGGACAGGTGAGAGTCCAAACGGACAGGTGAGGGTTCAAACAGGCAGGTGAGAGTTTAAACAGAAAGGTGAGAGTTCAAACGGACAGGTGAGGGTTCAAACAGACAGGTGAGAGTTTAAACAGAAAGGTGAGAGTTTAAACAGAAAGGTGAGAGTTTAAATGGACAGGTGAGAGTTCAAACGGACAGGTGAGAGTTCAAACGGACAGGTGAGAGTTCAAACGGACAGGTGAGAGTCCAAACGGACAGGTGAGAGTCCAAACGGACAGGTGAGGGTTCAAACAGGCAGGTGAGAGTTTAAACGGGCAGGTGAGAGTTTAAACAGAAAGGTGAGAGTTCAAACGGACAGGTGAGGGTTCAAACAGGCAGGTGAGAGTTTAAACGGACAGGTGAGAGTTTAAACAGACAGGTGAGAGTTCAAACGGACAGGTGAGGGTTCAAACAGGCAGGTGAGAGTTTAAACAGACAGGTGAGAGTTTAAACGGACAGGTGAGAGTTTAAACAGACAGGTGAGAGTTCAAACGGACAGGTGAGGGTTCAAACAGGCAGGTGAGAGTTTAAACAGACAGGTGAGAGTTTAAACGGACAGGTGAGAGTTTAAACAGACAGGTGAGAGTTTAAACAGACAGGTGAGAGTTTAAACAGAAAGGTGAGAGTTCAAACGGACAGGTGAGGGTTCAAACAGGCAGGTGAGAGTTTAAACAGACAGGTGAGAGTTTAAACAGAAAGGTGAGAGTTTAAACAGACAGGTGAGAGTTCAAACGGACAGGTGAGGGTTCAAACAGGCAGGTGAGAGTTTAAACGGACAGGTGAGAGTTTAAACAGACAGGTGAGAGTTTAAACAGACAGGTAAAGGAAGCCAAAGTTCTGAAGCCTAATCTGACTGCAGCTGTTTTTCACAAACATCAACCATAAAAAAGAACAAGAACAACAACAGGTGGACATAGGGTTAGGGTTAGGGTTAGGGACATAACGAGCGGTTACCTGCAGTACCGCAGAATCCAGACGTGAGCCGCCGTCCTCTTCTTCTTCTTCTGTGGTGTTTTAGAGTAGCTTGCATCCACGTTGCGTTTCTCATCCACTCACCACTACATCTTTCATATTCTGTCACCCAGCAGTCACAGAACAGCTCCTTCCTTCCTTCCTTCCTTAATTCCTCACTCGTCCTTGTTTTCCTCTTCTCTACGTTTTTATTGCAAGCTACGCGCACGTGTGCTGCTCCTTCCGGCTCCAGACAGTTCTCACCCGAGCAGGTAACCGCGGCGCTCTTTTATATCCTGTTGCTCCTCCCACCGGAAGTTTTTGAATCATATTTTTCGTCAAAAACGTATTTTCTCGTGATTTTAACACAGTTTAGACTTTGTAACCCCTGAGGTTCCTGCAGCGTAATTTTACACCTTTTATTCATCCTTCTAGTCAACAACAAAGTCATACCTGAGGAGAAAAACGCATCAAACAAACAAAACAGCATTTGTTTTTCAAACCGGAAGCCATCATTTGGCGCCTTCCTGCCTATTTACAATGCGGAAATGCGTTTCCTCGGGTTTCGCAGATTCACCTGTGGAAGGTTGATGGCTGGAAGTGCTGAACACTTCCAGGTAGGAACTCTGAGAGAAACCTGTGTGGAAGTACCAAAACTCAGCTACACCGGTGAAACTTTGTTCTTGTCTTTTAAAACGGAGAAGGAGACGAAGATGAAGGCGACTTTTACCGGATGTAAAATAATAAAGAGCAGGGAAACCTTTGGCGCCAATCTGTGCGTAGGTGTGCACGTTTCCCGCCAGCTGAACGCCACACAGGTGTGCAACAACGGTAGTTTGACTTTGATACAGAAACTATGAATTTAGAAGCTCTTCTCCTCCTCATTACTGTTAAATACATCCAGAGTCAGTTTAAAGGAGCCCAATAAGTGTGGTACCACTTTATACCAGTGGTTTTCAAAGTCTGAGGCGGGCCTTTCCTGGGGGCGCAGAACCATAGACCAGAGAAAAGGTGATTTACTTTGCAAACCTCTGCTGTGCAAGGAGCAAAATGGATAGACTTATAGTTGCTATAGAGCAGTGTTACTCAACCAAAGAGCCAAATCGTTGAAAAATACCTTTGAAAGAACCACAATCTAAGAGGTGAAAAGTGGCAAAAACAGCTTCAAGTAGCAATAAAAATAACTTAAAGGTGGCAAAATGGTCATAAAGCGGTAAAAAAAAAGGGGCAAAAAAGAGGAGAGAACATGGAAAAATTGTCAGAAAGTAGCAGAAATGGGTGAGAAGTGACAAAAAATGTGAGAGGAAAATGACTTAATTGGACAAAAAGCAGCAAACAGTGGCATAAATGGGCAAAAAAGAGGAAACAAGTGATATTTAATGGCGATAGGTAGCTTAAATGGACGAAAAGTGGCAAAAAAAGGTTAAAAAATGGGATAAAGTGGCAAAAACTGGCAAAAAGACATCAAAAATGAGCAAAGTAATTGGAAAAAGGGATATCTAATGATGAAAGGTGGCTCAAATGGGCAAAAATGGGATAAAGGTGGAAAGAATGGAGGAAAAGAGGCAAAAAGAAGTTTTAAAATGGCCAAAAAATATGAAAAAGGGGTATTTAATGGCATTATAATGGAATAAGACAGTAAGGCAGATGTTTAAGGACATCTGCAAACCAAACCATTGACCTTAGACCTTAGAGCTGTGGCTGATATATCGATAACCCCCCCAGTCCAACTTTATCATCGTTTTTCTGTTTGCCTGTGGTTGAGAGGTATTTTCAGCAATGACACAAATATCAAGAAGCATTTTTCAGGAAACAACGCCAACAAGACATCCCCATCTCTGACATGTGAGAGCCCACTGACTCAACAGCCCTTTCTCTTCATGCCTTAAAAGAGCCTCACTATTCAAACTCTGCATTTGAACAATATTTGAACCTCCTCAGTCCCTGCATGTACACATGAGGACATTTCATCTTGGTTTTCCTACAACTTACTACTCATTTCTATCAGCATTTTTTTAAATTTACTGTCCAGAATGTCCACTGAAGTTTGAATTTAATGAAAAGTTGGGATATTTTGGGGACTTTACTTTGAAATGTGAAATTATTTTCATGGAAGGTTTATTTTTGTATATTTTGGAGGGTGTCACTAGAAGTTTTAGGGGAAGTTTGCTTTGAAATAGGTTGGTTATTGTCATAGCAATTAGCCAAATATGTTTGGATGCTTTGAGGGAGTTGTTTGTTGGATTTCAGGGATTTTAGAGTTTGGGAAATGTGTTTGTCATTTTATGGATTTTATTTCGGTGTTGGAGAGATTAGTTTAGAAATGATTTTGTATTGTTACTGAAATGATCTAAATATGTTTGTTAGGAGAATAGAGGATGAAGCTGACGTTGATCCCTCAGACAAAAAGCCACATTTTCATCTCCAACCCCACCTGCCAGGGGAGACAGGTAAGAGGCTGTACCTTATGCAGGCCTAGGCTCGTTAGGTCTGAGATCTGATGTTGGTTTTAGATCTTCTAAAAAGACTACACCAGGTAGATAAAGTCCTCCTTCTGCAAACAAATGAGACGTGCTTTTATGTTAGAGTACGTAGTTGTGGCCATATCTGTCACTATTCAGGTGCCAAATTGTTCCTCCTCTGCTGTCATTTTTGTGTAGACCACTGAGTTTATATTTGTTTCTATAACATATCTGTGTGATTATTTCAGAAGTTCCTCATCTCATGTATTTTCTACGGTGGCGTATTGCATTCACTTAAAAAAAAAAAAAAAATCCTTCTGTTTTTACGACATAACTATCATAAAAACAGGATTTTTTATTTATTTTTGATATTCCTGTTTTTATGAGATAGTATGTCATGATCACCCTGTCATCATGCAGACATCTGCTGTCTTTGAGCGGTCTGGTGATCAGGGCTTTCAGTGGGCTGGTTCGCACCAGAACACAGTACTGGTTTTGTCTGTGCCCACTGGCAGCAGTGATCATAATCTGATTATAATTGTATTAAACTCTAAGGTGAGTAGACCTGGACCCACAGTAATATTTAACAGATCATATAAAATGTTTAATCATGTTGAATTTGTTGATCATGTAAAAAAGATCTGTTGGCCAGAATTGTTATCCGCGTACAATCCTGAATTAGTCCTATTGAAACTTAACTATTTGTTCTTGTGTCTAGTTGAGAAACATGCACCATTAAAGAAGTCTACAGTCAGGAATACCAGAACACCCTGGTTAGTCAAAGAAATGAAAGATTCTATGGAAATGAGAGATCAGATGAAAAAAACTGCAATCAGGAAATAAATGTGACTGGGACCTATATCGAAAACCAAACTTAACAAGGAAAAAAAAAGAAAATGTATTTTGAAAATCAAGTTAAAGAGGTAGGAAATGATAGTAAAAAACGATGGAATGTTTTAAATCATCTGACGGGTAGGAAAAATAAAACTAATCCATCTTTTCTGGAGGCAGATGATAAATTTATAACTAAACTCATAGATATTGCAAATTATCTCAGTGATTATTTCATTAGCAAACTAGACAAGCTAAGAGGAAATATGCCTAATCTAAGTTATGATATATCTCACCTATTGGTAAGAAATAAAAATATGAAAAATAAATACTCCAGGTTCAATCTAGAAAAAGTAAACAAAAATAAGGTGAAGAACTTCCTGAAAACCTGTAAAGAAAAACCTGTATAAATGCAATATAATGTTTTTATTATGTTTTGTTTTTTAAATGCTGTATACTGTTTATATGTTTTGTTTTTAAATGCTGTATACTGTTTATATGTTTTGTTTTTAAATGCTGTATACTGTTTATATGTTTTGTTTTTAAATGCTGTATACTGTTTATATGTTTTGTTTTTAAATGCTGTATACTGTTTATATGTTTTGTTTTTAAATGCTGTATACTGTTTATATGTTTTGTTTTTAAATGCTGTATACTGTTTATGTTTTGTTTTTAAATGCTGTATACTGTTTTTATGTTTTGTTTTTAAATGCTGTATACTGTTTTTATGTTTTGTTTTTAAATGCTGTATACTGTTTATATGTTTTGTTTTTAAATGCTGTATACTGTTTTTATGTTTTGTTTTTAAATGCTGTATACTGTTTTTATGTTTTGTTTTTAAATGCTGTATACTGTTTTTATGTTTTGTTTTTAAATGCTGTATACTGTTTTTATGTTTTGTTTTTAAATGCTGTATACTATTTATATGTTTTGTTTTTAAATGCTGTATAATTTTTATATCATGTTTTTGTATGTTTGTCTTCCTCCAGAATCCGGGACCTTGAAGAGTGGAGAGGACCAGAATCCACGTTGCTTGAAGTCCAGTGTGAAGTTTCCACAGTCAGTGATGATTTGGGCTGCCATGGCATCTGCTGGTGTTGGTCCACTGTGTTTTCTGAAGTCCACAGTCAACGCAGCCATCTACCAGGACATTTTAGAGACCTTCATGCTTCCTTCTGCTGACAAGCACCATGGAGATGCTGATTTCATTTTCCAGCAGGACTTGGCACCTGCCCACACTGCCAGAGGTACCAAAAGCTGCTTCAGTGACCATGGTGTTACTGTGCTTGATTCTGACCTGACCCCCATAGAGAATCTATGGAAGATGAGAGACACCAGACCCAACAATGCAGATGACCTGAAGGCCGCTATCAAAGCAACCTGGGCTTCCATTACACCTGAGCAGTGCCACAGGCTGATCGCCTCCATGCCACGCCGCACTGATGCAGTAATTCATGCAAAAGGAGGCCCAACCAAGTATTGATGCATAGAAATGAACATACTTTTCAGAAGTCTGACATTTCTGTTTAATACATCCTTTTTTAAATTGATCTTATGTAATATTCTAATTTTTTGAGACACTGAATTTTGGGGTTTCTTATCTGTAAACCATAATCATCAACATTTCAAGAAATAAAGGCTTGAAATATTTCACTCTGTGTGTAACAGGTCTGTATAATATAAGGTTTTCACTTTCAGAAAAGAGTGACAAAAAATATTGAACTTTTTAATAATATACTAATTTTTGGAGATGCACCTGTAGACCTCATTATTTTGGTAGTCTGTAATCACATCATCTCACTCAGGTCATAAAAACTGAATCAACACAGCAGCACCACCTAGTGGTTAAACCCAGCTAACACAGTAAAGCACCGCTTCATGGTATGTTGCAGCAACCAAGGTGAACAAAACAAGCGCACCTCTCCAGTGACGCCGTTTTTCCCACGGCAGTCATGAATGAACTGATTAGCTGGGGGCGGGGTTAATGCATTTTACTATGTTTGTAGATATTCATTCGGTGGTGAATAAACACACGAAAAAGCAGGGAAAAGATTCTGTCTTCTTTGAACTTAAGACGTAGTGCAATAGTTGGTGCTGAAACCCGGAAAATGAAAGAATGAAAGACGAAAAGTTCAATAGTTTGCACACAACCCAGAAAAGAGGAACAATGGCTGAAATGGATCGTCTGAAAAAGAAGAGAACTCCACTTCGCTCCTCTGTGACCAAAATACTGAGTAAGATTGATGATGAACTTTCTAAATCACAATTTGATGTTGACGTTTTGGAAGAGTTGCTGGAGCAATTAAAAGAAAAATAAGAATGTTTGGACAAAATAGACAAAGAACTGGAGGACGTAACCAAAACTGATGATTTGGAGGAGGAGGTTTCAAGAGTTTTGGAGTATAAGTGTAGCAGAGAGAATCTGAGTGCAGAGGCTGTGAGCTGTGCAGCCTCTTAAAAGTAGGTCAACTCCTCCCCCTCCAGATTGGCAGAGCCTACTTAAGCCACCTGTGGCAGTTTAGCTGCCTCTTTCTCCTTTGTCTTTGCCTGGTGGCTGCCACATGGTCAGACCTGAGGTAGGTAATGTGGCCTTGGTAATTTTAGTCTGTAGTTTACTTTGAGTTTAAACCTTTCAATCATTAGTCAAATTGTGTTTGTTTTAGTGTCCTTCCTGGTTGTGCACTTTTACCTGGTCATCTTGGTGTCCACTGAATCAAGGTTTGTTAACTTCTAGAACATTGTTGAACATATTTGAATTGTTTCAATGGAAGTTAACATTTTTATCTGTCTTTTGTAGTGGTGTTAAGCAGGATCAGCGGACAGCTGGGTAAATGTAGCTACCTGGGCAGGTATGAGAAGCTGCATATTGTCAACAGGAAGTGTCTGAAATTATTACATCTTTTACGACAGCGTAATGATTTTGGTTTCCTTCTATATTTCAGTCACGATCAGCTGCTGTTTTGTCTTGTTTTGTCCTTAGTTTTGTCTTGTTTTGTCCTGTCTTGTTTTGTCCTTAGTTTTGTCTTGTTTTGTCCTTAGTTTTGTCTTGTTTTGTGTCTTGTTTTGTCTTGTTTTGTCCTTAGTTTTGTCTTGTTTTGTCCTTAGTTTTGTCTTGTTTTGTGTCGTGTTTTGTCTTGTTTTGTCCTTAGTTTTGTCTTGTTTTGTCCTTAGTTTTGTCTTGTTTTGTCCTTAGTTTTGTCTTGTTGTGTCCTGTGTTTTGTCTTGTTTTGTGTCTTGTTTTGTCCTTTGTTTTGTCTTGTTGTGTCCTGTGTTTTGTCTTGTTTTGTCCTGTGTTTTGTCTTGTTTTGTGTCTTGTTTTGTCCTTAGTTTTGTCCTTTGTTTTGTCCTTTGTTTTGTCTTGTTGTGTCCTGTGTTTTGTCTTGTTTTGTCCTTTGTTTTGTCTTGTTTTGTCCTTTGTTTTGTCTTGTTTTGTCCTGTGTTTTGTCTTGTTTTGTCCTGTGTTTTGTCTTGTTTTGTCCTTTGTTTTGTCTTGTTGTGTCCTGTGTTTTGTCTTGTTTTGTCCTGTGTTTTGTCTTGTTTTGTCCTTTGTTTTGTCCTTTGTTTTGTCTTGTTTTGTCCTTTGTTTTGTTTTGTCTTGTTTTGTCCTGTGTTTTGTCTTGTTTTGTCCTGAGTTTTGTCTTGTTTTGTCTTGTTTTGTCCTTTGTTTTGTCTTGTTTTGTCCTGTGTTTTGTCCTTAGTTTTGTCTTGTTTTGTCTTGTTTTGTCCTTTGTTTTGTCCTTTGTTTTGTCTTGTTTTGTCGTGTTTTGTCTTGTTTTGTCCTGTGTTTTGTCCTGTGTTTTGTCTTGTTTTGTCCTTTGTTTTGTCTTGTTTTGTCCTGTGTTTTGTCCTTAGTTTTGTCTTGTTTTGTCCTTAGTTTTGTCTTGTTTTGTCCTGTGTTTTGTCTTGTTTTGTCCTTTGTTTTGTCTTGTTTTGTCCTGTGTTTTGTCCTTAGTTTTTTTTCTTTGTTTTGTCCTGTGTTTTGTCTTGTTTTGTCCTGTGTTTTGTCTTGTTTTGTCCTTTGTTTTGTCTTGTTTTGTCCTTAGTTTTTTCCTTTGTTTTGTCCTGTGTTTTGTCTTGTTTTGTCCTGTGTTTTGTCTTGTTTTGTCCTTTGTTTTGTCTTGTTTTGTCCTGTGTTTTGTCCTTAGTTTTGTCCTTAGTTTTGTCTTGTTTTGTCCTTTGTTTTGTCCTTTGTTTTGCCTTAGTTTTGTCTTGTTTTGTCGTGTTTTGTCTTGTTTTGTCCTTTGTTTTGTCTTGTTTTGTCCTGTGTTTTGTCCTTAGTTTTGTCTTGTTTTGTCTTGTTTTGTCCTTTGTTTTGTCCTTTGTTTTGCCTTAGTTTTGTCTTGTTTTGTCGTGTTTTGTCTTGTTTTGTCCTGTGTTTTGTCTTGTTTTGTCTTGTTTTGTCCTGTGTTTTGTCCTGTGTTTTGTCTTGTTTTGTCCTGTGTTTTGTCTTGTTTTGTCCTTTGTTTTGTCTTGTTTTGTCCTTTGTTTTGTCTTGTTTTGTCCTGTGTTTTGTCTTGTTTTGTCTTGTTTTGTCCTGTGTTTTGTCTTGTTTTGTCCTTTGTTTTGTCTTGTTTTGTCCTGTGTTTTGTCCTTAGTTTTTTCCTTTGTTTTGTCCTTTGTTTTGTCTTGTTTTGTCCTGTGTTTTGTCCTTAGTTTTTTCCTTTGTTTTGTCCTGTGTTTTGTCTTGTTTTGTCCTGTGTTTTGTCTTGTTTTGTCCTTTGTTTTGTCTTGTTTTGTCCTGTGTTTTGTCCTTAGTTTTGTCTTGTTTTGTCCTTAGTTTTGTCTTGTTTTGTCCTTAGTTTTGTCTTGTTTTGTCCTTAGTTTTGTCTTGTTTTGTCCTTTGTTTTGTCTTGTTTTGTCCTGTGTTTTGTCCTTAGTTTTTTCCTTTGTTTTGTCCTTTGTTTTGTCTTGTTTTGTCCTGTGTTTTGTCTTGTTTTGTCCTGTGTTTTGTCCTTAGTTTTGTCTTGTTTTGTCTTGTTTTGTCCTTTGTTTTGTCCTTTGTTTTGCCTTAGTTTTGTCTTGTTTTGTCGTGTTTTGTCTTGTTTTGTCCTGTGTTTTGTCTTGTTTTGTCCTTTGTTTTGTCTTGTTTTGTCCTGTGTTTTGTCCTTAGTTTTGTCTTGTTTTGTCGTGTTTTGTCTTGTTTTGTCCTGTGTTTTGTCTTGTTTTGTCCTTTGTTTTGTCTTGTTTTGTCCTTTGTTTTGTCTTGTTTTGTCCTGTGTTTTGTCCTTAGTTTTGTCTTGTTTTGTCCTGTGTTTTGTCTTGTTTTGTCCTTTGTTTTGTCTTGTTTTGTCCTGTGTTTTGTCCTTAGTTTTGTCTTGTTTTGTCCTGTGTTTTGTCTTGTTTTGTCCTGTGTTTTGTCTTGTTTTGTCCTTTGTTTTGTCTTGTTTTGTCCTGTGTTTTGTCCTTTGTTTTGTCTTGTTTTGTCCTTAGTTTTGTCTTGTTTTGTCCTGTGTTTTGTCTTGTTTTGTCCTTTGTTTTGTCTTGTTTTGTCCTGTGTTTTGTCCTTAGTTTTTTCCTTTGTTTTGTCCTTTGTTTTGTCTTGTTTTGTCCTGTGTTTTGTCCTTAGTTTTTTCCTTTGTTTTGTCCTGTGTTTTGTCTTGTTTTGTCCTGTGTTTTGTCTTGTTTTGTCCTTAGTTTTGTCTTGTTTTGTCCTTAGTTTTGTCTTGTTTTGTCCTTAGTTTTGTCTTGTTTTGTCCTTAGTTTTGTCTTGTTTTGTCCTTTGTTTTGTCTTGTTTTGTCCTGTGTTTTGTCCTTAGTTTTTTCCTTTGTTTTGTCCTTTGTTTTGTCTTGTTTTGTCCTGTGTTTTGTCTTGTTTTGTCCTGTGTTTTGTCCTTAGTTTTGTCTTGTTTTGTCTTGTTTTGTCCTTTGTTTTGTCCTTTGTTTTGCCTTAGTTTTGTCTTGTTTTGTCGTGTTTTGTCTTGTTTTGTCCTGTGTTTTGTCTTGTTTTGTCCTTTGTTTTGTCTTGTTTTGTCCTGTGTTTTGTCCTTAGTTTTGTCTTGTTTTGTCGTGTTTTGTCTTGTTTTGTCCTGTGTTTTGTCTTGTTTTGTCCTTTGTTTTGTCTTGTTTTGTCCTGTGTTTTGTCCTTTGTTTTGTCTTGTTTTGTCCTGTGTTTTGTCCTTAGTTTTGTCTTGTTTTGTCCTGTGTTTTGTCTTGTTTTGTCCTTTGTTTTGTCTTGTTTTGTCCTGTGTTTTGTCCTTAGTTTTGTCTTGTTTTGTCGTGTTTTGTCTTGTTTTGTCCTGTGTTTTGTCTTGTTTTGTCCTTTGTTTTGTCTTGTTTTGTCCTGTGTTTTGTCCTTTGTTTTGTCTTGTTTTGTCCTTAGTTTTGTCTTGTTTTGTCCTGTGTTTTGTCTTGTTTTGTCCTTTGTTTTGTCTTGTTTTGTCCTGTGTTTTGTCCTTAGTTTTTTCCTTTGTTTTGTCCTTTGTTTTGTCTTGTTTTGTCCTGTGTTTTGTCCTTAGTTTTTTCCTTTGTTTTGTCCTGTGTTTTGTCTTGTTTTGTCCTGTGTTTTGTCTTGTTTTGTCCTTTGTTTTGTCTTGTTTTGTCCTGTGTTTTGTCCTTAGTTTTGTCTTGTTTTGTCTTGTTTTGTCCTTTGTTTTGTCCTTTGTTTTGCCTTAGTTTTGTCTTGTTTTGTCGTGTTTTGTCTTGTTTTGTCCTGTGTTTTGTCTTGTTTTGTCCTTTGTTTTGTCTTGTTTTGTCCTGTGTTTTGTCTTGTTTTGTCCTGTGTTTTGTCTTGTTTTGTCCTGTGTTTTGTCCTTAGTTTTGTCTTGTTTTGTCGTGTTTTGTCTTGTTTTGTCCTGTGTTTTGTCTTGTTTTGTCCTTTTGTTTTGTCTTGTTTTGTCCTGTGTTTTGTCCTTAGTTTTGTCTTGTTTTGTCCTTAGTTTTGTCTTGTTTTGCCTTAGTTTTGCTGTGGTTTGCTTGTTCTGTTTGGCAGCATTTTATCGAGTTGTAATTAAAATAGGCCTTTTTAGCTGGACCAACTGGTTTTATATGGGCTTTAACTATTTCTTTTGTGTAACTTTTTCTTTCTTGTCCCTTACAGTGCAGTGGTTGCTGGCTAGCGGTGGAGGCTAGGCACTCTGGGTGGTTCCCTGCACCTTTTTGTTGCAGTGATAGGCGCACTGGGACACAGTAGTCTGCACCTGTTTGTCGTGTTTGCAGTGAGTTCACGTGTGGGGGGTGAGTGCACTCCTGGGACACTTCCTTTGGTAGACTGCCTCCCACTCACTCCCCCTTCCCTTTTTGTTGGTTTTAGCCACTTCACCTGGAAGTGTTTCATTAATTAAAGACTAATTGTTAAAAAGAATAAATTGTAATAAAATTTTGAGACATCCTTTCCATAAATTTGACTTGAAATTCATTGCCAATTACTAACTCCTCTTCTTTCCACAGACGCTTCCAGTCACATTAATATATTTTTGCATTTAAACTTATAAATAAATGTTTGAGTTGCTTTTTGAACCACGTCTCTGTCTGTCTTGTAGAGTGAACCTGTGTTTGCCTCTATCTAGGTGTCTGGCTTGTATTGGTACAAATTTATCACAGCCCTTAATCCAACTTTGCCACATTCAGAACATATCACACTGAGAGACCAAATTCAGGAGAGCGCATGGAGATGCGGTGTCTGTGATGTCCTTTGAATCAGATCCCATGCGTAATAATGTGAAACTACCAAAACCCGTAATCGAAAAATATGCAGGTGTCAGTCAGTGGCAGTATTTTAGGGGACAGTTTGAGACAGCTGTAAATAATCCCAACCTGACCAAAAAGGACTAATTCAGTAATCTCGCTGATGTTGTTGCAGGATTGCCGTTAACTGACGCCAGTTATGACAATGCCATTCAGATGCTACAGAATAGATTCTGCAGGAGAGATTTGGTGATTAATGCACATATGACCAAACTTTAAAATCTTAATCCTGTTAATGCCAGAGACATGAGAGCACTGATATTTGGATGATAACTGAAACTCAGATCCGTAGTCTGCTTCAGCGGCAGTGGTCTCTGACACCTATGGTAGTTTACTGGGCCCCATTCTAATGAGACTTATTCCAGAAGAGCTGACTTTAGAGTTTAGCAGACAGGTAGAGGAGGATGATGAACTTCATTCAGGAGGAAGAGGACAGCCGAGAGCGCGCTGCAAACACGACAAAAAGCGCAAAGGAAAACACAGGTAAGAGCGTGGGAAATGCGCACAAAACGACAGAATATGATGACAACGTCTGCTCTTTATTCTTCCAGTCAAACGTGCCTCTTCTGTGAGAAACATGATCACCTGTCTGAACAGTAATGAAATGTCTGTTCCTGAAAAACGTGAAAAGTTAAGAAAACAAAGAAGATGCTTTGTGTGTTTTGGAACAAGACATGTCGCTAAAGACTGCGGTACAGAGGAATTTCATGTGAAAAATGTAACCGACGTCACCACAAAGCCCTGTGCACTCATGATGAAAATGAATGTAAAAAAGAAAAAGAGCCAGCAGGTACAGTGGTCTCAGTTCCTCCCAGTGAATCAAAGCGAGGAACAGTTCTGCTGACTGCCACCGTTTGGATGGAGACCCCAGTGAAACGACAGCTGACCCACAGTCTGTTAGACGGAGGGAGTCAGCGCAGCTTTGTGCGCCAAGATAGCTCCCGTGCGTCAAAGCTCCCCAAAGTAGGTGAAGACACTTTAAAACTACACACCTTTGGCTCCAGTGTCCCTCAAACCATCACCTGTAATCAAGTCAAATTAAGATTAAGCAACATTAGAAATGGCCAAAGTGTAGATTTGGTAGTTTTAGAAACCCCCCGTGTGCGCTCTCCCATCATGAGAGTGGCTGGAGAAGAATTACGCAGAGAACTGGAGCGCAGAGGCGTGCACCTTGCTGACCCTGCTGTAAGCGGAATGGAAATGCAGGAGCTGGGAATTCTAATAGGAGGAGATCATTACCGGGAAGTTGTGTCCGGAAAAGTGGAGCGGATTTCAGAATCTCTGGTTGCACTGGACAGGAAGTTTGGATGGCTCATCCAAGGCACCGCATCCATGCTCAATGTAGCTACAGCTGCTGCTCCGACAGATGTCGGAACTCTCCACCTGAGTGTTGGTGTGTGTTTGGGAAACTGAATCAATCGGCATTCTGACAGAAAAAGAGTCAAAGAAAAGTGACGAGGAGACGCTGCAGTTGTCTGAAACGTCAGTCCAGTTTACAGATTCAAGATATGAGGTGAGTCTACCTTGGAAAAATGAAAACCATGATCTGGCCACTAACTATGATGTTGCAAAATGACGTTTTGATCAGCTCGTGAAGAAGTTTCAAACTAATGTGCCACTCTATGAACAGTACCGTGACGTCATCCAGGAGTACGTCAGTCAGGGCATAGTGGAGCAGGGGAAAAATCTTGTCATAGACAATCCTACCCACTGTCTCCCTCACAGAGCAGTGATTGATGAGGACCGTTCTCTGTGGTGGACAGGACCTGGTTGGCTCAAAGAAAGACTGTCAATTACTGTCCAAATGATGTTAAATCAAAGATGATGACATTGTTAAAGAAAACCTGGCTGCTGGTGAAACGACACGTTTAACCAGAGTTGAAAGCTCAAAGAAAAGAGAAATTCTGGAAATGAAAAATCACAGTGACCTCAACAGAATGTGACGCGTAACTGCCTGGATAGGAAGATTCATTGACAATGCCAGAGCAGAACTAAAACTAAGCGGAGCTTTGACAGCTGAGGAGACCGACGATGCAGAGCTTTACCGGATACGGAACTCAGATCCAGAGTTTCCCTCATGAAACTGATCAGTTAAAAAGAGGTCAAGAAATAAACATCCAGTCAAAAATCAAGCCTTTAGGCCCCTTTTTGGATGATAAAGGAACTTTAAGAGTAGGAGGCAGGCTACAAATGAGCGACTTAAAGTTTGAGCAAAAGCATCCCTGCATCCTTCCGGCAAACGCAACATTAGTGAAAAAATGTCACCAACAAATGCTACATTCTGGTTTACAAGACACTCTTAATCAAGTGAGAGGAAAATTCTGGATTATAAAAGGACGACAACTGACAAGAAGAAGTGTTCATGCGTGTCTGATTTACCGTAAATCTCAGGCTAGAGCAGCTCAGCACATTTCCGCTCCTTTACCTGAGCAGCGCATCCAGGAAGCGCCTCCCTTTGAAATCACCGGAGTAGATTTTGCTGGCCCTCTGGCCACCAAATCTCAAGAAAAGATCTATGTAGCCCTGTTTACCTGCGCAGTCACCAGAGCTATTCCTCTTCAGTTAGTGACAGGTTTGACTACTGAAAAGTTTTTGTTGGCTTTTAGACGTTTCGTGGCGCGCAGAGGACTCTGTAAAACCACATATTCAGACAATGCAAAAACCTTTAAAAGAGCTCGAGGAGTTGAAGGTCCTGAGGAATTCCCTGTCATCAAAAGAGTTACAGGAATTCTTTGCCGAAAAACGAATCACCTGGAAATTCATTGCAGAGGAAGCCGCCTGGTGGGGAGGCATCTCTACGGTATGAGGAAACGGAAACAGTATTGACAGAAGTGGAAGCTGTTATTGAGGCCCCGTTCACACGGAAACGAAAACACTATACTGCCGTTTGGCGTTGGAAAAGTTTTCAGTAAAGACGGGATCGTTTCAGGAAATATCCGCGTAAACACGGAACCACTGAACGACTGAAAACGCTGTAACACATATGCCAAGCCTATGTGTGGCGCTGTAACGCTGCCACGGCCTTGGATTTAAGAACACGTGTTGTTTGCGTTTCGCGGTGCTGGTAAAGGAGCATCAGGTTTTTTCTAGCTTCTGCAGCACGAACACAACCGTGTAGTCCGCTATTATTGTTTTGGCCTAACCCGCGCAGGCGCCTTACGGGCGCTACGCCGTGTGTGAAGTAAACGTTTCAAGAAAGATGCGGAAAGCCGTCCCCACGGAGACGAAACGGTGTTCGTTTACGGATTTATGCACTCTGGTTTCAAAAAGTATCGTTTACAGTCACCCGAAACGCCGATCCGACAAAGACTTTTGCGCATGCACCTGAATTCGGGGCCTGATTCTCGTCCCATCACTTTCACTCATTCCAGCAGTGAAGAGCCTGTAGCACTCACTCCAGCGCACTTCCTGATTGGTCAACGTTTTACTGCGCTTCCCTCTGCTGGCAACGTCACACCAACGCTCCCAAACGCAACCCAAGGCCTGTTAACTAAAGATGGAAATGCAGAGAGCGTTTGATGAACACATTTTAGGCTAAATGGAGAAAAAAGGGTTCTGCACACTACTACATCTCCTCAGCTCAAAGCTGGAGATGTAGTTTTGGTCAGTGAGGATCAACTATCCAAACATCTGTGGAAAATGGGAAGAATTAAAGAAGTTTACGCGGGCAGAGATGGAAAGGTACGTTCATGTCTTGTGCTGCTTCCTTCCAAGATTACTATACAAAGACCTACAACTACTGTATCCTCTTGAGCTGAAGATGTGATGAGTTGACTGGAGTCAGCCTCATCGGCCGGGAGTCTGTTGCAGCTACCAAGGTGGACAAAACAAGCGCACCTCTCCAGTGACGCCGTTTTTCCCACGGCAGTCATGAATGAACTGATTAGCTGGGGGCGGGGTTAATGCATTTTACTATGTTTGTAGATATTCATTCGGTGAATAAACAGGAAAAGCAGGGAAAAGATTCTGTCTTCTTTGAACTTAAGATGTAGAGCATTATGGTAGAATGGCAGGATTTCATTCTAGTGTTAACATCAGATTCAAAACAGACCCCGGGCCATAGTTTGGACACCCCTGCTCTAGAATATCAAATCCAGTGATGAGTAAAAAGTCCAGTCAGTGATAAACCTCAGAGCTCCAGGATAGTATAGTCTTTAATATTTATTTGCACACATGATATATACAGTTTTTGTGACTCTGATGCATCTTTCACAGAGAAAGAGCAAAGTAAAAAAATGTGCTGGTGAGTCAGGAAACCTGAGAGTCTTATAATTAAAGCTCCCCGAGTTACAACTAGACTTTCTAGAAAAGAGTTTAATCAAAATGACAAAGTGTTGAAAAAGAAACCAAAGAATAAAAAACAGCAAAGTAAAGAACAAAACAGTATTTTATATATCTGTGGTTTAGGTGCTCCAATTAATTTTAGGTGACATTAACTTTGGTATTTGAAATATTTTTATTTAATATTCTATTAGTTGTAGTATTATAGTTTTATTTATTATTACTGACCTATTTATGATTGTTATCAAAAAGCCATTTAATTTCTGTTTTATTGTGACCATTTTAATCATTTTTATCCTTATTTTCATGAGCTGAATATTTATAAGTTAACATTATTTCTCCCAGTATCCCTGTCAGTGATGCTGTCAGCAGCCTACTTATCATAATTTATAGTTTCACAGCTGCAGTCATCCTTGAATCAAACCTGTGGCCCTCACAATACTGCAACATGTAAGACAGGGGAGTCAGACTCAGGTCTGACCTGAGGGCCTAACAGGGTCAACATTAAACCATAAACTGTCAACCTCATTTTCACCAGTGATCAAATATGAAAAAGAAAACAGCACTGATGATTATTATTTGGAAATTTAAAAGAGTAAAAATGACCAGTTTAAAGGCTCAAATCTGAGATAAAAATTCCAACTTATTAGAACAAAAGATCAGAACACAATATTTAAAAAAATAATAGTTTTCAAGAGCAAATGTATGAGGAGAAAGTTAAAATCATCAGTTTGAAAGGTCAAAATATGGGCTCAAATTTGAAATCATGAGTTTAATGGTCAGAATATTACTTAAAATTTTAAATTGTCAGTCGATAGGTCAAAATACACGATTAAAAAACAAAAATTAGGAGTCGAAAATCTCAAAATTGTGCTAGAATTCAAAATAATGACTTAAAAATTTAAAAAAAAATATGACGTTTAAAATTGGGAGTGTAAAAGGTGAAAATATGTTATAAAAAGTAAAAAATATTAATTTAAATTTAAAAATTTGAGTAAAAATATGACGTGAATTTAAAATTGAGTGTAAAAGGTCAAAATATGATATAGAAAATAAAAATTATTAATTAAAATGTAAAAATATGAGAAAAAAAAAGAAACAATGAGTTTAAAAGTCCAAATATGGGATTAAAAAGCCAAATTAAGGAGTTGAAAATGTCAAAATATGAAACGAAAAGTCAAAATCAAAAGTTTGAGGCGTAATCTTGAGAAACAAAATTGAAAATCTGAAATAAAAACAGATTAATTTCTTTCCCCACATTGTTGACTTTTTATGAAATCTTTCTAACTCTTGTCTCTTTCAGATTTTTATGGCTAAACAAGGAAATCTGAAATAATCGAGTTGAAGTTTACATTTTTATACTGGAGGAAATCTGCAGACCTCAGACTGGTGGGACAGTTAGAATACTAATATGATATGATCTTGTAGGCCGGATATAATCGCTCCATGGGCCGGCTTTGGCCCCCGGGCCTTGAGTTTGACACCCCTGATGTAAGGTATGGGTAGATGAGGCTCTAATATAGTGTTAACAGGGATGATCTGTTAATAAACGGCTGATTTTTCTGACAATTCCAACTGATTTTGACTCCTTTTTAGTTTCATAGTCAATATGATCTTTCCAACATCTCTCATCCACTATTATGCCAAGAAAGTGCTGAAGATTCTCTGTTTATTTGATTTGAAATAATATTCTTTATTTATAGAGCACTTTTAAAAACACAGTTACAAAAAGATTCAAAAGAAAAACGCAAATAAAACAGCAGTAATCAGGCAGCAAAGTGGCTACAGGTAAAAGCATGTCAAAGAGTTTCGGTGTCTTTAAAATTTAAAAATGATCTTATTTCTGAGATTTTTCTCTAATGATAAAAACAGGATTGCACAAGTTTTGTAACCAGTTTTTCAAATGTTAAATTCCTACCAAAGCACACAGCTAGATTCTCTGCAACAGCCTGTATGTTATTAAAAAAAGAGCCAGCAGATGGCAGCACTTCCTCTACAATGAGCTGGGACACAATGACAAGAATGTCAGTTTAGTCTTCATTCAGTTGTCAAAAGTTCAAAGACATCCAGCTCTTCATCCTCCAAACAGTTTTTACTGCTGACCCAGGTCTAAAGGATTTACTGGCATGTAGAACTGAGTGTCATCTGCAGAGAAATGAAATGTTTTTCAATAATGTGACCCAGGGGCAGCATGGCCAAAGAAAAGAAAATGGCTCCAACACTGAGCCCTGGGGCACACCGTACTTCATTGTAGAGAATGATGAGGTCTGGTTGTTCACAGAGACACAGAAGCTCCTGTTTGATAAAGAAGAATAAAAACACTTTAAACCCAGCCACACAGCCCCACCCAGTGCCTTATTACTGACATCAATATAAACCAGTGGTTCTCTAATGGTGTGGGAGGTACACTGGTATGTCTGGAGGAAAGTCTAGGTGTGCCCTGGGGATCTGGCTGGACCCCTGAAAACCCCCAGAGACCAGGACCTCCCCAGCTGTGATTTATTGATGATATCAGTGTGTTGGATCAGTAGCATTGGTGCTAGCATCCTGGCTAACAGTTAGCTCATTTAGCAAGCTACTATTACATTGAAATTGGTGCTAAAATGATTAATTCATGCTACTTTTAACCAATTTAACCAATTTCTACCCGTTTTGCCACTTATTTTGACAACTCAAATCATTTTTGCAAGTTTGCGACTTTTAAAAAAATGCTTTTTACCCATTTTTGCAACTTTTATGGAACTTTAAGCAACATCTTTGCTCACAATTTTTGCTTCCTTTTTACTGGTTTTACCTTCTTTAGCTATTATTAGTACATTTCTTGCTAGTTTTTTCCATCACTTTTAACCTCTTTCTACCACTTTTTAGCAACTTTAACCCTTTCTGCCACTCGAAACCTATTTTGCCATCTTGTTGTCAATTTTCACTCACTTTGCTTTTGTTTGGCCACTTTTATAGTCAATTTTGCCCATTTTTTAACCACTTTTAACCCATGTTACCACCTTTTTACAACATTCAACCCAATTTGGCCACTTTTAACCCATATTTTGCTCCTTGTGCCAATTCTTACCCATTTTTGACTTTGTCTTGCTACTTTTGCCCAATTTTGCCATGTTCTTTTCATCACATTTCACCATTTTTTGCCACTTTTGCCACCCCCAGTTGTCTGGGCCCTAGAAAGCTCTCCCCTTTATCCCCTCTTATGGGCCATCCTGTTATGTTAATTAAAAAGTCTATTTTGTATTGATGTGAATGTGGTGTGCCTTGGGTGAAAAAAGTTTGAAAACCACTGATAAAAGCGTTACATTTGTCAGTGTTGTATTTTTTTCTTTCCCAGAAATAAAACTGAATTACATTTTTTTTAAATTGATTGATAATTTGTTTGGATGAAACCGTGTACTGAGAGCATAAGTTCAGTTTCCTGTCCTGAAAACAGTAGGATGGGGAAATGATCTGAGAGGTCTGTATATAGTTGACCTGATTGGAGGACTTGATTGATTGAATTAGTGACAATATTATCTATTAGTGTAGCTGATTTGTCATCACTCTGCTGGGTTTATGAATAATAGGGTAGAAAGAGTTAGAATCTAGAAAGTTCTGTGTTGGAAGATTTGTTTCTCTGTTAAAAGATTGATGTTAAAGTCACCATTTCTATGTATAAAGTCGTAGTCTGTAGTAGTC
This sequence comes from Cheilinus undulatus, assembly GCF_018320785.1. Lineage (NCBI taxonomy): Eukaryota > Metazoa > Chordata > Actinopteri > Labriformes > Labridae > Cheilinus > Cheilinus undulatus. The sequence continues at coordinate 54,858,575 of NC_054868.1, read as the reverse complement.
AGATATAAATGACCACCCCTACACCTGTTTGTGGATTCTTCTACTGTGGAAATTCATCAAGAGCTTTTGTGTCTTCTGAGAGCCATGTTTCTATTAATGCAATGATTTTTGGTCAGTGTCTGCTGTCATGGATGGTTGTTAAACATCTCTCTCACAGGACGCTTCATCAGCAGCGTGGTTTGCATCTTCATCCCTCAAACTCTTCATTTCATGGCTGTTCTGAGTCCGTTCAGCTTCACGTCTTCTCCACTGTCTGAGCTGGCACTTCAGATTCTCTGGAGGAGAACAGACACCAGAACATCAGAGTCTACTCCACTGACAAAGCTGATATTCTAAGCCCCGCCCCTCTTGATCTGATTCCTTGGTGAGGTAAAGGGACACTGATGACAGTAGAGATTAAAAACCACCAAGACCAGATAGTTTTAGCTCTGAGGGAGTAAAATTCAGTGTAAAAATCAAACAGCTGCTTGTGGACACAGAGCTGAATGTGTTTATCAGACATTTAAGAACTTCTCTAGATCTTCATACATTTACTTGTTCTTGGTTTTGTTGAGCAGAAATGCCAAGTTTAGTCAGATAAAGTTATTCAGTGATAAAATGCTGCAGAGCCGAGGATTTTTGACTTACTGAACTTTCCAGACTTCCACAGGAAAAACACAGCAGCAGCAGCAGAAACCAAGACAATGGAGGCAACAACTCCAGACCAAATCAGGACAGTTTTCCAGAGCGGATCCTCCTTCAGAGCATCTGAGTGGTTACCGTGGTGATTTGTCCCAGCTGAGCTGGTCTCTGGAGGCTCAGTGGTTCTGGAATCATTGACTGTTTCAAATGAGAAATGAAATGTTCAGATATTCTTCAAATGATGAAAACAGACAGAGACAATCAAATAATCTGCAGTATGAACATTAACCATGCTTACCCACGCTGACTCTGACGGTACAGACCCCTAGTGGTGGGACCACGAATCTGTACAGTCCACTATCAGCCCAGGTTACATTAGAGATTATCAGAACCATGGTTCCATTGTGCAGGTGTTCATCATCGAAGGTGGTCCTGCCTCTATACTGAGGACTCTGACTTGAGAGATAGCTCCGCCTGTTACGGTATTCATGGACGCACGCGCGCTTGAGGTCAGGTCTCGTCACGTCCACTGAATTCTCGGTCAAGTCCCTCTGAAGAACCATGTGGACTTTGATTGTGATGTTCCCTCCTTCTGGTGCAGACATGGTCTCATTGGGACAGACCAGCAGAGACGCTCCTGAAGGAACAGAAAAACAAACTCAGAACCTCAGAGTTTCTGAAGGACAGACATCTTCTCTGATAAGAACACAGCAGGTGTTGGTGTATTTCTAACTTTTTTGAAACAAACAGGAAGTAACATTTTCTCTCTATAGATCACTGTTGTGTTTCAGCATCAGGACACTTGCTCTCATTTGATCCCTGCATGCTGCCTCTCTCTCTCTTTCTGCTCATGGCATCTTTAAGAAGAAATGCAAACGTGAGCCTTTTCTTCAAAACTTTAGTACCATTGAATACTAAACAATGGATATAGTATTGTTTAAAGCAGAGGTTTTCAAACTGGTGGTCCTGTTATCTTGCATGGAAATGTTTTCAGGAAAGTTGGTTTTGCTCTGAAATATCTAAAATTATTGCGATCTTCAGAAAACAACCAAAATTTTATGTTGTAAGGATAGGGAAGGGTACTATTTGGGTTTTTTCTCATACTGGTGCTAAAACGGTACTTTTCCTTTCAGTTAAAATAATTCTTAATTTTGGGTCGCTGTTTCACATTACAGAGGCTGTAGTGGGTCCTATGCATTAAAACTACAACCTTAAAACTAAGACTGAGACATTAAAAATAGCTGTCAAAATTAACACTTGTCCCTGGGCTGGATCACATGAACCACTGTTTTAAAGCTTGTGGTAAAGGGTGGGCGATAAACCGGTATTAATACTGTCACAGATAAAAATTTTGCCATGAAATGGATTTCTCCAACACCGTCATCACCGGTCTAAATGCCTACGTTGTGCTGTGATGCATGCGCGAGGCATATGCGCTCCCACAGCTGGCAGAGCAATTGACCTATAGCTAAGTCCCGCCCTCAAACGCAATGAGCCAATCACAGTGTGTATAGCCACACCAATACACTCAGACAACTGCTGCCTGGACGTCCATTGAAATGAATAGGAGAAAGTCAGTTTTCATTCGGTTTTATGAGTTTTTTTAAATTTTAAGTTTAAAAATGGTCAAACGGTGTTCATGGGGTACATGTGACTCCAACACAAGGTATCCCGAGAGTCTGGGCGACAGAGTGTATTTTTTACCCTTTCCTAAGCCACATCTAAACCGAGAAAAGTGTCTTTTTTGGATGAAAGTTTTGCGGTAGATCACAACATCAACTCAACATGGATAAAATTAACAACATCTGTTCTAAGGTAAACCAATGTCGTATTTGAGTCAGCATATTGTCCCTTTGCTGGAAAGAAATATAAAGTTATCTTTAACCTCTCTGACGTTAGCTAAAGTTAGCCTAACGTTAGCTCCTAGCTGCGTTGTTCATTGTGTTACGTTGTTTGTTGGGAGTTCACTGGCATTTTTTGTTCTAGTTTTTATTCTTTGGTGATCGTACATCATTGTTGGCTGTTGTCCAAAGGGCTCTAGTTAAACTAACGTTAACTTCTGGAGCTTAGCTTCATTAACTTATCTGTAATAGCCGAGATAACAAAGGTTGGCAAACGTTATGCTGAATGATTCAGTGTAAATACTGTAGCACCAAACTAATGGAGAGACACTCTTGGTAAATATGGTGAAAAGGCCGTTACATTTTTCTCATATTCTGAGCCAAAAACCTGAACTTCAGTGGCACTTTGATTCTGATCCTCTATCTTGTGGTCTGAGATTGCGATGGCAACGAGATGCGGTTTATCACGTTTGCACTGGGACCTGTGAATTTTGGCTTGTAACCGACTCTTTTTATTGACCTTCTCGACAATAACATGATTAATATATCCCTCCAGTGCGTAGTTTAGACCCTTTTGGTGACTTCTAGATGATATGTGATCTTTCTGTCTCCAAAAACCATCAATGGCCTCCAGTGAAATGTCTCCTACTGTGACAACTGCAATAGAGTGGTGCAGGAATGAGTCCTAAAATGCGCAAGTAAGTTAGCATTTTAGCACTTCCAGTTCCCTTGTCTGAAAGGCTACGGGAATTTTGAATGGGTTAAATACCTGAAATAAGGTCTGTGGTGAACACAAGTTCAGGAGAGTTTAACATTTTATCCTACGACATAAAATACATCTGAAACGTGCCCCACCTTTGAATTGTGTATCTTTTCACGTCTTAATAAAGACGGTTGCTAAAAGATAGCCGACAAGGACCAACAAGGATGACGCACACTCGTCATCAGAAGTGCGGCAACTGGGCCGTTCAGTTGTAGATGGGTGTGATGACGTAAAATTCAGTTGAGCGTGTTGTAGTTCTATACAGCATGACGTTAGCTTTTTACTTTCGACAGTTAGATTAATGAAGATATGATTCTTATATTATCAGTTTATGAAGATTATCTTTATGAACAAAACATGTAAGTTTCACTAACTTTTATTGAACACAGACCTTATATTCAGCAATAATCCAAAAACCCATTGAAAAATCCCATAGGCTCGAAGACGAGGGAACCCATGCTGCGCAGACCTCCAGGTTTGCCTACAAAATTGCGCCACGACTGCACTTCTCCATAGCGTCTGTCACTAAATGTTCATTGTTTGTCCGACTGAGAGGAGGGGGCGTGGCTTAGCCATAGATCAATTGATTAGTGATGGACAGCTCAGGTTGAGCACGTTTAGCTAGTATTATGTGTAGCCATGTTACTGACCGAATGTCACCCGCTCTTGCTGTTGAAACTAAGCATGTTTAGCAGTCAAACGCGTGTTTTTTCCTGTCAAAGTTTGACAGCTGTGCCGCAGCAAAGTTAGTGTACCCTCTCTGTCAGCCTGCCTGGGTCTTTAACGCTTTGGCTGGTCTTAGAGTCTGGCGCCAAAGCTCTTCATCTTACAATGGCTTAAACAACGGTTTAAAGGTCTATTTTAACTTTTGACTTTCTTTCCTAAGTCCACAGTCAGTCAAAGATCCAGACTGCGATGTTAGCTGCTGTAAACTAGCTTTTCTCTCGTTTACGGCAGCCAGCTAAGCTAACTCAATGCTAAACGCAGTACTTCCATCAAGCTCTTCGCAATAAAAGTCTGCGGCTGTTATTTTTCTGAAACGCTTTTACTGTGAACGCCTTCACCAGCAAACATGTATGAATCATTAGCAGCTTAACACACCTCATCAGGTTAGAGATGAAGTGAAATGAGAAGAAATGTGAAACTTGGGGTGCAGTTAGACGGAAGTAAACCTAGAGAGACTTTAAAAAAAAAAACATTTTATTTGTGTGTTCTATGCTTAGACATAAATTGGGTATGCTATCAAAGGTTTGTTTTAAGGGGAGAAGGGGGGTTAATTACACTGGAATTTGGATTGAAAAACATATCGTATTAATTTTGTAATGCCGTGGTATAATACCATTACCGTCAAAGGTAAGAAAAATATGGTTACATGATTTGTAGGCCAGATCGCCCAGGCCTAGCATGTGGCACAAAAAAAGTACTAAGGAAAAAATAATTTATTTATATATTAATAAACTAATATCTAAAAATATCAGCATTAGAATGTTTTATAAACTGTCTACTGTTCTAGTGTCTATATTTATGCCCATGTTCATAAACTTTTTTAGTGATCTGGTGCCTCTGGGCCTCCTTAAAACAATACATATCAACAATACATGGCTAATTTATACACACTAGTAGAAATGTAGACATTTTTAGTAAGTTTAAACTAAATTACAGGTTATCCAAGAACTTTTAGGCTCACATGGAGTCAACCAAGCTAAAGCTTAATGTTTGAAGCAGAGGACAGCTAACGTAGAGGAGAGACCTTACCGGTACAGGTTACAGCTGAATAAAAACTCAGTAAGACGAGAGCGACGAACATTCTGGGACCAGGCAGTGTTAGAAGAGAAAGATCCACCATGTTTTCGTCGAATTTTGTTCGCTTGTTTGGTTAAAGTCCGTTAAAAAGCAGCAGACACGAGTTTGACGTTGAAGCGGCAGCAAGACAATCCTTCAGTCTCCCTCCCGGGAAAATTTTTGAGCACACAAAGCATATGACTCGAAGATGGCCAATCAGAACATTTACAGGAACATGTAAAATTACGTCACTTGTTGTCAGGATCACAGCTGTGAAATTCCCCGCGCTGGTTTAAAAAAAAGCTGAGCTGTTCTAAAAGTTTTGATGCTTTTATACTCAATAAATAAAAATAAACCATAATGAGACTGTTTTCTGAAGTGAAGACTACAGGGCAGACTAATGAAGAGCTCTGCAGCTCCAAGAAGACGGAGTAGGAGATGAGTGTGTCAAATATTTGAAGCGGATATTAGTTAATATTTGAAGCAGTGTAACCGGAAGCCGTGTTCTAACAGGAGACTCCCAGACTGGGCGGCATTCAAACGTCACATCTGGTTCTCAGGTTTAAAACAATGACAGCTGTATAGCCTGGTTTTCACTGTTCACGGACACATTATACGCGATTTTAAGCCCCGCTTTACTCTGTAATATAACCGTAAACTGATGCAATGGGAAAATACAATACGCATGTAATTGTACCCTCTGTTATTCTCCTTGATTTTCTGTCTACGGAAGATCTTTTCATGCTTCTTTGTCCAGTTTAATGAGGGAAACTAATTATTAACGTTACAGAGATTCATCTTCCCCTGAAACTACACTAAAGGGTACAGTTAGTTAGTTCTCTAGTTTGGGGGTTGTTCTAGACTGACATCGATGCTAGAAAGAGAGTGTTTCCTTACACCTACAACAGAACAAAAAGACAAATGACACAAACTGTCATTTTAATGCATTTCCTCAACGTGTCAGATACTGTCCCGCTCTAACTGACGACACTTGAACGCACCACGCCATCACACAAAACGTGCAGTTTAACTCAAAATACTTTTAATGTTCTGCATAAGAAAAATGTCTGCTGCATTTATAAACCCAGTTTTAAATGCAGACCTGGATGATTATTAAATTACGATTGAAACCATTGAATCAAGAGTTCTGCTCCTGTATTGTAAAATAAGAAGCTTCAGAGTAATGCATCGACTACAACTTAATTGATATTTCCTGATTTGGCCAATGAGGTGTTTTTAAAACTATTTTAACCTAAAATAAGTACCGCTTTGACCCCTTACCACAAAACTTCAGTTATTAGGCATAAAAATATAGACATGTTGGGTTTTACCTGGTCTGAGGCTGTTAAGTCGGTCCACATGTTGAAATAGTCCGTTTTCTTTAAAACTGTAATGTGTTCCAACGTCCCAGTCTGGGAGTACAACACCCGAACATACCATGACGTAATAGTAATTTTCCCTCGCTTTTAAGAGACCCGCCTACTGCGAGATCTCATTGGCTGATACTATCATGGTCCGCCTACTGCAAGGATCTTATTGGCTGATGCTATCATGGCCCACCTACTTCGAGGATCTCATTGGCTGTAGTTCCCGCTTCTGAATACGTCTCCTCGAGCGCCATATTGAAGGGGGTTGACCGCGGCTTAGAATGAATGGGAGTCAATGACAGTGGGAGGTGCATCCGCGATTAAATCTTTTATAAATAACTGAAATGAGAATGGATTTTGGAGTCGTTTGTTTCGTCACAAACTTCAGATATGTATTTATCGAACAAGGATAATTGATTGTATAAAAATGCAGATTTAACATTGAAATGACGGTTTTTCTGCAAGGAGCACAAGATGCAAATAAAAGAACAGGAAGTCAAAGTCAACCTAAAACAGCACAAACTAAGGAGTTACGATTACAGAAAATACCAAAATTTATAATAAAACAAGAAAACCATATTGTAATGAAAACATCCTGATATTTGGTAAAAACAGCTGATAATTTAAACAAACTGTTTAGAAAATAGAGTCATCAAAAATAGTTTAGAATAGTTTAAAATGATGAAAGGATGATGAGTTTTCATTCTTGTCTTGTTTTAGTCTTTACTTTAGTCCAAGTATTTATTCTCTTGCCTGAATCTGGTACCAAATCATGGTAGTGTGTTCTCTGTCTAACCTGGGGTCCCTGCTTTCTACAGCTGAGAGGTAGAATAGATACAGATGTGCTGAGTTTTGGCAGATTTGATGGATTTTGAATGTCCACTGAAATTAAATTACATTATAGTTCAGTTGTAGTCATCTAAGTGAAAACTAAACTAATTTTTGGTCAGTTCTAGTCCTCAAAGAATTATTTTTGTTAGTTTTAGTGGAGTCTCATGGACAGTTTGAACAGTTTTAGTGGATTAAATGAACACTGCATAGGACCCACTACAGCCTCTGTAATGTGAAACAGCGACCCAAATTTCAGATTTTTTTTTTTTAAACTGAAAGGAAAAGTACCGTTTTAGCACCAGTATGAGAAGAAAGCCAAATGATACCCTTCTCTATCGTTATAACATAAAATTTTGTTGTTTTCTGAAGATCCCAATAATTTTAGATATTTCAGAGCAAAACCAACTTTCCTGACGACATTTCCATGCAAGATAACAGGACCACCAGTTTGAAAACCTCTGCTTTAAACATACTATATCCATTGTTTAGTATTCAATGGTACTAAAGTTTTGAAGAAAAGGCTCAGTTTTGCATTTCTTCTTAAAGATGCCGTGAGCAGAAAGAGAGAGAGAGGCAGCATGCAGGGATCAAATGAGAGCAAGTGTCCTGATGCTGAAACACAACAGTGATCTATAGAGAGAAAATGTTACTTCCTGTTTGTTTCAAAGAAGTTAGAAACACACCAACACCTGCTGTGTTCTTATCAGAGAAGATGTCTGTCCTTCAGAAACTCTGAGGTTCTGAGTTTGTTTTTCTGTTCCTTCAGGAGAGTCTCTGCTGGTCTGTCCCAATGAGACCATGTCTGCACCAGAAGGAGGGGACGTCACAATCCCCATCCACATGGATCCTCAGAGGGACTTGACCAAGAATTCAATGGAGGTGACGAGACTTGACCTCGAGGGCACGTTAGTACATGAATGCCGTAACAGGCGGAGCTATCTCCCAGCTCAGAGTCCTCAGTATAGAGGCAGGACCACCTTCAATGATGAACACCTGGACAAAGGAGCCATGGTTCTGATGATCTCTAATGTAACCTGAGCTGAAAGTGCACTGTACAGATTCTTGGTCCCAACTCTAGGGGTCTGTACCGTCAGAGTCAGCGTGGGTAAGCATGGTTAATGTTCATACTGCAGATTATTTGATTGTCTCTGTCTGTTTTCATCATTTGAAGAATATCTGAACATTTCATTTCTCATTTGAAACAGTCAATGATTCCAGAACCACTGAGCCTCCAGAGACCAGCTCAGCTGGGACAAATCACCACGGTAACCACTCAGATGCTCTGAAGGAGGATCCACTCCTGATTTGGTCTGGAGTTGTTGCCTCCATTGTCTTGGTTTCTGCTGCTGCTGCTGTGTTTTTCCTGTGGAAGTCTGGAAAGCTCAGTAAGTCAGAAATCCTTGGCTCTACAGCATTTTATCACTGAATAACTTTATCTGACTAAACTTGACATTTCTGCTCAACAAAACCAAGAACAAGTGAATGTATGAATAGGGTTGGGCATCGTTTGAATTTGAACGATTCCGGTTCCAATTCCGATTCCTCGCTTCGATTCCGGTTCCTAACGATTCTCGATTCCAGTTCTTTTAAGAGGCAGGGTCAAAAAGGTTTGCATGGTTTATATGAGAGCGCTAACCAGAGTTCTTTTTGGATTAAATGTCTGAACTTCTCCATGAATTTTTAATTATATTGACTTTATATGAATTTCACTATGAATTTCTCAGGGCTATTTTCAACCAGTATATAAATATCAAACCTTTGAACTTGAATATAAATGTTATGAAGTTTCTTTCCACAGGAGTACACTTTCAGATTTTTATTTTTGAAAACCTCATGAATAAACCTTTACACATATCCTGTTATGTGTTAGAGAGTGTCTGATGCTGCAGGCACTTAAACATGGTACTGAGCTCCCACTGATGGGCTAACTGGTGCAGAATATCAAACAAAAAAGAACAACTTGTAAAACCCAGTCCAGATTAGCAGCAGGTACAGTATAAAATCAGAAACAGTTTTTGTTGAGGAAAATGATCATATCTGCCTTCTCAGGCAGTATGTGTGAGCGTTCTGGACAGCTAGTGTCTCCTGCAGTGGAGAATACATGTTCGCTGGGTGTAGATGAAGCTTGAACGCATAAATATGAGAAAGCGAGATCTGACAGCAAAGGATAAGTCTTTCTTTGGTTTCACCACCATGCAGCAGGGTCCTCAGACATAACGGCTGGTGGCATTTCCTGGTACATCTGCAGCTCAGTGTCCACCCGTTTCTTGATGGACATGGAGCTCTTCTGTGATACTCTGTTCTGTGCCTCTTCCTCAGCGAAAAGCTCCTCCAGTGGAGTCTTTCTGGACAGTTTGCAGGGAGGCGGTTGCTAAACAAAAAACACATTCATCAGTATAATCACTAAAAAGGGAAAACATCCAAAGGCAGGATCATTACTAAGATTGAGAACCTATATACTTTCAGCTATCATACACTTACACTTTCCTCCTCATCCTCATTTTCCACTCCCTCATTCTCAGGCCTTTCCTCCATGGTGACCCCATCATCTCCACAGTCTTCCTCTGTTGACTACAAAGAACATAACTACCATTTAGATCTCACATTTTAATCGCTGAAAAGGGCAGTTGTGCATGAATAACATTTCACCTGCTCAATCAGCTTTCTCTGGATCTTCTCCCAGACACAGTCATCCATCTTCCGTTTAAAGCGTGGATGACTGAGCGTGGGGTTGATGGTTTTCACCATGTCCCTGCAACATAGTAACAAACATATAATGTCACTGTTACTGTAACGTTAGCTCATGGTGGACTATTGATTAGCAATCTATCATTATTGCTTAACTAACCTAAATGTTGGTGATTCTACATCTGAAAAGGGATGTTGCCTCTTAACAATATATGCTGCAGCCTGTCTTTGGCACTCTTCAATTTGTAGCACCTACATCTTTCCTTTGGACGCTACGGTGAACGGAGTAGCACATCGCGGTGTCTGGTCAACTGCCTGGCTAACGTTAGCGTTAGTGTCAGGTCGTTTGTCTCTGAAAAAGTACACGGGCTAACATTAGCTGGATATTTAACCCATCATATTAGCAGTATAATTTGTTTGCTGTCTCAATGTTGGCATAAGACAGACGTAATTTATTGTTTTATTTACCCGAATCTTCTGACTGGGTAGAGGAAGGCCGGTGCAGCGCATCAAAGGCGGGGCACTCTGTTATTTCTACACCATGAATCCGGAGGTTTTTAATCATGTTGGTCGTGCACTCTCCTTTGCACGATATAACTGTGTTGCACTGTGCCGACCGGTCATTCTTTTTACTGAAGTTTAGCCAAACTTTCGAGCGCCGCCGCACACTGTCCATTGTCGCAATGCAAACACACACACTTTCTGCGGCTTCTTCTACGTTGGTGTTCGACGGCTTCTTCTTCGTTGGTGTTCGACGGCTTCTTCTTCGTTGGTGTTCGACGGCTTCTTCTTCATTGGTGTTTGGTGGCTATTTTTTCCGTTCGGCGGACTGAGCATCGAAACCAGGAATCGAAATTTTAAAATTTGAACAGTTCCGGGAGAATCAGACTGTTAGTCCCAGTTCCGATCGATGTTCGAGACTCGATGCCCAACCCTGTGTATGAAGATCTAGAGAAGTTCTTAAATGTCTGATAAACACATTCAGCTCTGTGTCCACAAGCAGCTGTTTGATTTTTACACTGAATTTTACTCCCTCAGAGCTAAAACTATCTGGTCTTGGTGTTTTTTTAATCTCTACTGTCATCAATGTCCCTTTACCTCACCAAGGAATCAGATCAAGAGGGGCGGGGCTTAGAATATCAGCTTTGTCAGTGGAGTAGACTCTGATGTTCTGGTGTCTGTTCTCCTCCAGAGAATCTGAAGTGCCAGCTCAGACAGTGGAGAAGACGTGAAGCTGAACGGACTCAGAACATGATGCAAACCACGCTGCTGATGAAGCGTCCTTGATGAATTTCCACAGTAGAAGAATCCACAAACAGTGTATTAGAGTGGCAGGGGAGAGGAGCATGGTAGAGCAGAGCTGAGCCAGACACTGTGTCACACTTAGGGGCGAGCGCGTGATGAGGTTTGTTGATTTCGTTAACCTTCTCTTTTTAGTTGATTCATAATCAATTCGGTTTATCCAAGCGTTTCGGTTTCCTTTTCTTTCTTTTTCTCCCACAGGCATGTTTAGATTGCTGGGTTTTGTTGTTTTAGTTTGGCTGTAGTCGTCGGTAGTCCTATTTTCTCGTTGTTTTTCTTTTCTTGATTAAATATGTAGTTTCTTTTTGGTTAGGTAGTTTTAGTTAGGGGTGGTGGCTGGTCCAATGGCCCATTGCATGGTTAGCCAGTCCACCACCCCTCTTTTGTTCTTTTTTGGCCGGCGGCTGTAGCCCTTTTGATTTCATTGGTTTGTTTATTGTTTGATTAATAAATTGACTATTGCTGATTTAAAAATAAAGCTTGGATGATTTGTTGAAACTCATACTTTTTTGTCTGTGTCCTTTAATATGTTATGGTCTCTTTTGATACAAGCCTTATTTTTCCTGGTTTAAATTGATAATTTTTAAGAGGCCGTAACAGGACTAACTATTGACTCCATCTTCCTTGAAATATCCTCACTCAAAAATGAAAAAAAAACAAACAAACCTATAATCAGCTGTGTCTATGGACCACCAGATACTGACACTGAACATTTTAATGACTGCATGGCAACTACATTAGATCAAATAACAACAGAAGGTAAAAATGTGACATCCTTGGTGACTTTAACATCAATCTTTTAACAGAGAAACAAATCTTCCAACACAGAACTTTCTAGATTCTAACTCTTTCTACCCTATTATTCATAAACCCAGCAGAGTGACGACAAATCAGCTACACTAATAGATAATATTGTCACTAATTCAATCAATCAAGTCCTCCAATCAGGTCAACTATATACAGACCTCTCAGATCATTTCCCCATCCTACTGTTTTCAGGACAGGAAACTGAACTTATGCTCTCAGTACACGGTTTCATCCAAACAAATTATCAATAAATCAAAAATTAACAACTAATTCTGTTTTGTTTCTGGGAAAGAAAAAATACAACACTGACAAATGTAATGCTTTTATCAGTGGTTTTCAAACTTTTTTCACCCAAGGCACACCACATTCACATCAATACAAAATAGACTTTTTAAGTAACATAACAGTCAGGGCGGCCCATAAGAGGGGATAAAGGGGAGAGCTTTCTGGGGCCCAGACAACTGGGGGTGGCAAAAGTGGCAAAAAATGGTGAAATGTGATGAAAAAAACACGGCAAAATTGGGCAAAAGTAGCAAGACAAAGTCAAAAATGGGTAAGAATTGGCACAAGGAGCAAAATATGGGTTAAAAGTGGCCAAATTGGGTTGAATGTTGTAAAAAGGTGGTAACATGGGTTAAAAGTGGTTAAAAAAAATGGGCAAAACTGGCAAAAAAAAAAAAAAAAAAGTGGCCAAACAAAGGCAAGTGAGTGAAAATTGACAACAAGGTGGCAAAATAGGTAACAAGTGGCAAAAAGGGTTGAAAATGCTATAAAGTGGTAGAAAGAGGTTAAAAGTGATGGAAAAAATAAGCAAGAAATGTACTAATAATAGCTAAAGTAGGTAAAACCAGTAAAAAGGAAGTAAAAATTGTGAGGAAAAAATGTTAAAAGTTCCATAAAAGTTGCAAAAATGGGAAAAAAGTATTTTTTAAAAAAGTTAGAAACTGCAAAAAAGCAGCAGAAATGGTTTAAGTTGTCAAAAAAGTGGCAAAACAGGTAGAAAATTGGTTAAACTGGTTAAAAGTAGCATGAATTAATAATTGAACACCAATTTCAATGTAATAGCTAGCTAAATTGTGCTAAAAGTGATTAAAAATGGGCAAAATTAGTGAAAATTGGAGAGAAGATGACAAAAATGGGTTGAAAGTGTCAAACAAGTGGCAAAAAGGGTTAAAGTTGCTAAAATGTGGTTAAAAAAAAATGAAAAAATTGGCAAAAAATGTCCAAATAATAGCAAAAGTAGGCAAAAACTGGCAAAAAGGTAGCAAAAAATGGGTTCAATTTGGCAAAAAGTTCCAAAAATGTTGCACAAAATGGATCAAAAGTATTTTTTTAAGTTTCAAAACTGCAAAAAGCAGCAAAAATAGTTTAAGTTGTCAAAATAAGTGGTAGAAAACTGGTTAAATTAGTTATAAGTAGCATGAATGAATAATTTCAATGTAATAGTAGCTTGCTAAATGAGCTAACTGTTAGCCAGGATGCTAGCACCAATGCTACTGATCCAACACACTGATATCATCAATAAATCACAGCTGGGGAGGTCCTGGTCTCTGGGGGTTTTCAGGGGTCCAGCCAGATCCCCAGGGCACACCTAGACTTTCCTCCAGACATACCAGTGTACCTCCCACACCATTAGAGAACCACTGGTTTATATTGATGTCAGTAATAAGGCACTGGGTGGGGCTGTGTGGCTGGGTTTAAAGTGTTTTTATTCTTCTTTATCAAACAGGAGCTTCTGTGTCTCTGTGAACAACCAGACCTCATCATTCTCTACAATGAAGTACGGTGTGCCCCAGGGCTCAGTGTTGGAGCCATTTTCTTTTCTTTGGCCATGCTGCCCCTGGGTCACATTATTGAAAAACATTTCATTTCTCTGCAGATGACACTCAGTTCTACATGCCAGTAAATCCTTTAGACCTGGGTCAGCAGTAAAAACTGTTTGGAGGATGAAGAGCTGGATGTCTTTGAACTTTTGACAACTGAATGAAGACTAAACTGACATTCTTGTCATTGTGTCCCAGCTCATTGTAGAGGAAGTGCTGCCATCTGCTGGCTCCTTTTTTAATAACATACAGGCTGTTGCAGAGAATCTAGCTGTGTGCTTTGGTAGGAATTTAACATTTGAAAAACTGGTTACAAAACTGGTGCAATCCTGTTTTTATCATTAGAGAAAAATCTCAGAAATAAGATCATTTTTAAATTTTAAAGACACCGAAACTCTTTTCCATGCTTTTATATCCTCACGCCTAGATTACTGTAACAGCCTTTTTACTGGACTGAGCCATAAAGATATTCAGCGTCTGCAGTTGGTTCAGAACTCAGCGGCCAGACTTTGAACTAAAACTAGAAGATCTGAGCACATCTCTCCAGTTTGATCTTCTCTATGGCTCCCAGTATGTTTAAGAACTGGTTTAAGATTTTACTGAGAACTTTTAAAGCGCTTAACGGCCTGGCTCCTACCTACATTTGAGATCTTTTAACCCCTTATGAGCCAGCACGTACCCTGAGATCCTCGGGCAGGGGTCTTCTAGTGGTCCCAGGGGCCCGGCTGAAATCTTAAGGGGACAGGGCTTTTTCAGTCAGGACCCTGAGGTTCTGGGACTCCCTGCCTGAGGAAATCAGACTGGCTGGGTCAGGGACTTCTTTGAAATCTCTTCTTCAGACATACTTTTATCAAAGAGCCTTTCTGGATTCTTCATGAATGTTAACTCCTCTTATTTAGCTGATTTTATTTCACTTTGACATGTCTTGATCTTCTTACCTGTAGCCACTTTGTTGCCTGATTACTGCTGTTTTATTTTCGTTGTTTATCTTTTTCTCGTGAAGTTTTTTGTAACTGTGTTTTGAAAAGTGCTCTGTAAATAAAGATTATTATTCTAAATCAAATAAATAGAGAATCTTCAGCTTTTTCTTGGCATAATAGTGGATGAGAGATGTTGGAAAGATCATATTGACTCTGTAACTAAAAAGGAGTCAAAATCAGTTGGAATTGTCAGAAAAATCAGCCGTTTATTAACAGATCATCCCTGTTAACACTATATTAGAGCCTCATCTACCCATACCTTACATCAGGGGTGTCAAACTCAAGGCCCGGGGGCCAAAGCTGGCCCATGGAGCGATTATATCCAGCCCACAAGATCATATCATATTAGTATTCTAACTGTCCCACCAGTCTGAGGTCTGCAGATTTCCTCCAGTATAAAAATGTAAACTTCAACTCGATTATTTCAAATTTCCTTGTTTAGTCATAAAAATCTGAAACAGACAAGAGTAAGAAAGATTTCATAAAAAGTCAAGAATGTGGGGAAAGAAATTAATCTGGGTTTTTTTTTTCAGATTTTCAATTTCGTTTCTCAAGATTACGACTCAAACTTTTGATTTTGACTTTTCATTTCAAACTTTGACCTTTTTAACTCATAATTTGGTCTTAATATGTCACATTTTTATCTTTAAGATTCACAATTTTACATTTGAAGTCATATTTTGACCTTTTCAACTCCTTACTTTGGCTATTTAATCCCATATTTTGACTTTTAAACTCATGGTCTCATTTTTTCCCCTCATATTTTTAAATTTAAGTTAAAACTTTTACTTTTTATATCATATTTTGACCTTTTAGACATCCAATTTGAAATTTAAGTCATATTTTTAACTTTTTAAGTCATTATTTTGAATTCTAGCTCATATTTTGACATTTTCAACTACTAATAATTTGGCTTTTTAATTCCATATTTTGAGTATCAGACTCACAATCTAAAATATTGAGTCATATTTTGACTTTTAAAGTCAGGATTTCAAATTTGATCTCATATTCTGACCTTTCAAAGCAGGGGGACAGGATCCTGATGATCCAGGTCTGCAGGACTGGACTGAACTCTCAGCACAGCTTGATCCTTTATTTATTTATATGTAACCCACTCAGAATGTCATCTTTAGAGGCTGAAATTCATCTGAAGTTTCTTTTTCTGCAGTACCTATCTTTGTCCAGCAGAGGGCGATAGTGGCGCTGCAGAGCAGATGAGATTCCAGCAGCGTGCCTGGAAGCGAGGCAGACTTTAGAGCAGGAACTACAGTTAAATATTACCAACAACTGATGTTAAGCTATTTAAAAGTTTTTCTAAGTGGAACTTGTCTTCAGAGTTTAAAAGAACAATGGAGAGGATCCTCTGAGCGTGTATTTGATTGTTTGCTACACTTCTGCCATGTCAGCTAGCTAAGATAGCTCAGTCAATAACTCATGGAAGCTAGCTTGTTGTTTCTTGTGTGTTTTTTAAAACGTGATAGCTTCCAGAAATGAAAGTTAACAAAAAACAATGGGAGCAAAACTTCTGTTTACAAGTTAAACCACAGCAAGAGACAGTTAAGATAAGATCAACTCATGTTCCTGTTTTGGTGTGAAGATGCCAGAGTTCTCCATGTCAAGCTGTTCAGAATATTTGATGTTCAGTCATTTTCTTTATTGCTGGAAGTTCATTTCTGTGTATTTGAGATGTTTAAAGATCCAGATCTGGTTTAAAGAAAAAAGAATAGATGAATGACACACTGTTCTGCTTATGCAGGTTGTTTTTTTGATAGCCATTGATTTCAGAAAGAGACTGTGTGTGACCACGTGGTGGAGCCACTGAGTAGCTGAGGACATGCCAGAGCTGAGGAGGACGCAGGCGGGTTTGCAGAGAGGCAGTTACCAGTCAGAGGACCGAAGTGCTCCAGGTTCTTCAAGTATTCTGTTGAATAAACGCCAGTAATTGAATTTGTTAAAAGTAATGAGGAGTCCTGATATCTTTATTTCCCTACTGAGGCCAAACCCACCCCTCTCTGATCTCACGGAGGTAAGAACCACCCTTCTGTCATGGGAGACGAGGGAGTGGTGGTTCCTGCCGCCGTAGGCTGTATGTAAATGAAGGATCAAGCTGGTCTCCCCTCAGGGCGACTCAGCTGCTCTGCTCCGGGCTGAAAAACACGGAAGTCTGCTCTGTGAGGACCAGCGAAAACGGAAGAAAAACAGACCAATATCTGCTTAAATCTGGGATATTTGGACTCCATAGAGATCCAGACTGTTTCCTAGAGGATGGACTGATTTATCTCTACATTTGGAGACAAAGAACAACTTTTAAGTTCACTACATTTGGTATCTCTGTTTCATTAAAGAGCCTTTTTACTTTTTATGTAGAGTCAGCATTAAACAGCTTTATTTCACCTGAAAATGATTTTTTTAAACATATGAATATTAACAGCTGTGAATACAGATCCTCAGCTGATAGAATACAGAGACGTTTAGAGTCGTAACTGTACGTTAATATATGAATATATCTGGTCTACAACAGTTTATACCACAAAATATGAAAGTTTACAGCTGAACTGGGAGAATTCACCACATTAAAATAAAGTCAAAGTTCAGCTGGTGTTTAAATCAAACTAGATGAAGTCAGAAATCCTGGGTTTGTTGATCTGGTTTTAATAGTCTGAAGTTTAACAAACACGTCCAACAAGCACAGAGCGATGTTTCCACAGGTTAGCTAAAGTAAGAAGTAGATGAAGAACTAGTTCCAGTACAGAGAATCAGCTGTTCTAAGGCTTCATATTCACTCCATGCCGTACACCCCAGGCTGGGCTAACATCCCATGCCGTCTGCCTCTGGGGGGGTTAGCACCCCATGTCGGACGCTCCGGGGGGATTTAGCACACCATGTTGTACACCACGGATGGGGTTAGCATCCCATGCTGTACGCCCCAGGTGGGGTTAGATCCCTTGCCGTACGCCCCAGGCTGAGTTAGCACCCCATGTCATACACCCCAAGGGGGGTTAGCACCCCATTCTGGACGCCCCAGACAGGTGTAGCAACCCATGTCGTATGCCCTGGGTGGGGTTAGCATCCCATGTCGTACACCCCAGAGAGAGTTAGCACCCCGTGTCGTACACTCCAGGCGGGGTTAGCATTCCATGTCATACGACCCTGTTTGGGTTTGCACCCCATGTCAGATGCTCTGGGGGGATTTAGCACCCCATGTCGTATGCCCAGGGCGGGGTTAGCACCCCATGTCGTACATCCCAAAGGGGGTTAGCACCCCATGTCGTACACCCCTGGCGGGGTTACCACCCCATGCTGTACGCCCCAGGACGGTTAAGCACCCCCTGTCGTACGCCCCAAGGGGGGTTAGCGCCCCATGCCGAACGCCCCGGGCGGAGTAAGCACCCGAAGCGTACACCCCATTTGGGGTAAGCACGCCATGCCATACTCCCCAGGCTGGGTTTACATCCTTTCCCATACGCCCCCAGCTTGGTTTACATCGAGTCCCATCCGCCAGGGGCTGGGTTAACATTGAGTCCCATGTGCCGTGGGCTGGGTTAACATTGAGTCCCATGTGCCGTGGGCTGGGTTAACATTGAGTCCCATACCCCGTGGGCTGGGTTAACATCGAGTCCCACGCGCCGTGGGCTGGGTTAACATCGAGTCCCACGCGCCGTGGGCTGGGTTAACATCGAGTCCCATGTGCCGTGGGCTGGGTTTACATCAAGTCCCATCCGCCAGGGGCTGGGTTAACATCGAGTCCCACGCGCCGTGGGCTGGGTTAACATCGAGTCCCACGGGCTGTGGGCTGGGTTAACATCGAGTCCCACGCGCCGTGGGCTGGGTTAACATTGAGTCCCATGTGCCGTGGGCTGGGTTAACATTGAGTCCCATACCCCGTGGGCTGGGTTAACATCGAGTCCCATGTGCCGTGGGCTGGGTTTACATCAAGTCCCATACGCCGTGGGCTGGGTTAACATCGAGTCCCACGCGCCGTGGGCTGGGTTAACATCGAGTCCCACGGGCTGTGGGCTGGGTTAACATCGAGTCCCACGCGCCGTGGGCTGGGTTAACATCGAGTCCCATGTGCCGTGGGCTGGGTTTACATCAAGTCCCATCCGCCAGGGGCTGGGTTAACATCGAGTCCCACGCGCCGTGGGCTGGGTTAACATCGAGTCCCACGCGCCGTGGGCTGGGTTAACATCGAGTCCCACGGGCTGTGGGCTGGGTTTACATCGAGTCCCACACGCCGTGGGCTGGGTTTATAAGTGAAGCTGTCCTAAGAGTTCAGTTCAGCCCTGCAAACCTGCAGCATCAGCATCCTGTCCCCCTTCAGACTCTGGGAGGTTGTGACTGAAACCAGCTACAGAGACGACTTTAGACTGAAGCTGCAGAGTTGATCTCCATTCGAATGGATTCTGAAGTGATATTAGCAGTGATAATCTTCTGGATGTTTCCTCCTGTTGGTAAGTGTTAAAGGTACAATGTGTAGAATTTGGCTGCATTTCGCCGAACAGAAATGGTGTACATGGGATATAATTTTTATATATCTATATGAAGTATGTTAAAATAAGTGCACAGTCATCCCCTTTAAACTTCTGTTTTTTTTTTTACAAAATTAGAAAAAAGCTTTTGAAATTTACATTACCATGGGTCACCCTCACGGATGCTGACATAACGAACCGCCATGTTGTCTACAGCAACGTTTTGGTGACAGAAAGAACTAAACGTGATTTTTAAATACGAACCTGCCCACCTGTCCTGAAATCTACCTGGAAGCCAGGTGGAGAAGAAGACTGACCTATAATCTATAAAAATAATGGTTACAAAAATGAATGAATAAACCCTCACCTTGTCACTGCTCTAAATGATGTCCGGCTCACAATCCTTTTTGGTCTTCACAGGCTCTCTTCACTTAGTGATGTGACGTTTTGGTAACAGATCGGCTCATACTAAAATCTGAACGCTAGATGTCACTAAAATGCCAAATTCTACACATGATCCCTTTAATATTAGTGATCCTCAGATCACAACTTTCATTTTTGATGATTGTTACACAATCATTTAAAAATATGAACACATTCAATCTGAACAGCTGTATGTGTGTAGGTTTGATTATGATGTTGGTGGGACACAACGGCTGCAGAGACTTTTCTGAACTTTTTTTCCATCTCAAACTGGAGTTGACTTTCTAAAACCAGTCTTAAATGAGCCCCAGTCTGGTTTCTGACTGTACAGGATTATTGTAAATGAAGCTGTGACACTGATGCTCCTGTCTGCTTGAGTTTCTGCTGTTTCCTGATAACAACTTTATAAATGCAGTTCAAAAGTGGTTAACAGAATCTCATTCACACACTTTCCAGCATTTTATCATCACCTCAGAGACAATTATCACATTATTCTCACATATGGATGGAGATTTTTTTTTTTTGTAAGAAAATGGGATTTTTTGTGTGTAGTCTATATCCTGATTTGATAGCTGCTGTTGAACATGGAGCCTTGGCAGCTCGCTAGCTGTCAGCCTCATGCAGTCATCATGAGCCTCTGGGGCTCTCTAGCTTCTAGCTTTGTGTTGCTGACTTTGCAGGTGTTCAGTAGTGTTCATATTTCCAAAAATCTAAAGATGTTCCTTGTTAGAACGTCACGGTTTCCCTCCATAACCTCGACCGCCACATTTGTCGGTCTGTCAGAGTGAATTTGTGTCCATAGAGATGAAACTCCCTGATACTCACTCTGGGTTGATCTGTGCATGGGTGCGTTCTGCACTTGTCAGTGATCTAGGAGGAAACACACCAGGAGTTCAGATCCAGCTTTCATGATGTCTGACAACTTCTGTGTTTGCTTTTCTGTTTAGGAGCATCTCTGCTGGTCTGTCCCAATGAGACCATGTCTGCACCAGAAGGAGGGAACATCACAATCCCAGTCCACATGGATCCTCAGAGGGACTTGACCGAGAATTCAGTGGAGGTGACGAGACCTGACCTCAAGCGCGCGTGCGTCCATGAATACCGTAACAGGCGGAGCTATCTCCCAGCTCAGAGTCCTCAGTATAGAGGCAGGACCACCTTCAATGATGAACACCTGGACAAAGGAGCCATGGTTCTGATGATCTCTAATGTAACCTGGGCTGATAGTGGACTGTACAGATTTGTGGTCCCACCACTAGGGGTCTGTACCGTCAGAGTCAGCGTGGGTAAGCATGGTTAATGTTCATACTGCAGATTATTTGATTGTCTCTGTCTGTTTTCATCATTTGAAGAATATCTGAACACTTCATTTCTCATTTGAAACAGTCAATGATTCCAGAACCACTGAGCCTCCAGAGACCAGCTCAGCTGGGACAAATCACCACGGTAACCACTGATTTGGTTGACTTCCTCTTCCTTTATTGTTGGTTGTGATCAGAATAAATAACGGCCATCATCAGGGTGGAACATTCTACTTTAATGCTGTCCATGGTTGTGGTATGGACCAATCAGATTGAAGTCTGTAAATCCTCAGGTGAAGACTCCTCTAGTTGTGAGTGGGGTCTAGACCAGGTTCAGGTCCTGTGTCCACAATGCTCTGATTTCTCTTTCAGGTGCTGCCCTGGCTCTGTTGCTGTCTTTGTCCTGGTTCTCATCAGTGCTGTGATTTACCTGTGGAAGTCAGGACAGATCAGTGAGTCCCAAACCCTTGGATTAAATCTAACATTAAAATAGAAATGATTCTACATAGATGGAGGAGGGTTCATGAGGTCTGTGTCCATCAGCAGCTGTTTTCTGCTGATTTTAAAAACTAAAGCAGATTCAGAGCTGGGGGGCAGTGGGACAGTCCAACATTTCCAGCATCTCCACGATCATCAAAACCACTTTGACCTGATTGAACCTAGACTATGAGCCATCAACAACAGGACTGGTTTTATCAGGGTCCATTTTCTGGGTTTATCAGGGTCCATTCTCTGGGTTTATCCAGGTCCATTCTCTGGGTTTATCAGGGTCCAGTCTCTGGGTTTATCAGGGTCCATTATCTGGGTTTATCCGGGTCCATTATCTGGGTTTATCAGAGTCCATTCTCTGGGTTATCAGGGTCCATTATCTGGGTTTATCCAGGTCCATTCTCTGGGTTTATCAGGGGCCATTATCTGGGTTTATCCAGGTCCATTATCTGGGTTTATCAGGGTCCAGTCTCTGGGTTTATCAGGGTCCAGTCTCTGGGTTTATCCGGGTCCATTATCTGGGTTTATCCAGGTCCATTATCTGGGTTTATCCAGGTCCATTATCTGGGTTTATCAGGGTCCAGTCTCTGGGTTTATCAGGGTCCATTTTCTGGGTTTATCAGGGTCCATTATCTGGGTTTATCCAGGTCCATTCTCTGGGTTTATCAGGGTCCATTATCTCTGGGTTTATCAGGGTCCATTCTCTGGGTTTATCAGGGTCCATTTTCTGGGTTTATCAGGGTCCATTATCTGGGTTTATCCAGGTCCATTCTCTGGGTTTATCAGGGTCCATTATCTCTGGGTTTATCAGGGTCCATTATCTGGGTTTATCAGGGTCCATTTTCTGGGTTTATCAGGGTCCATTATCTGGGTTTATCCAGGTCCATTCTCTGGGTTTATCAGGGTCCATTATCTCTGGGTTTATCAGGGTCCATTCTCTGGGTTTATCAGGGTCCATTTTCTGGGTTTATCAGGGTCCATTATCTGGGTTTATCCAGGTCCATTCTCTGGGTTTATCAGGGTCCATTATCTCTGGGTTTATCAGGGTCCATTCTCTGGGTTTATCAGGGTCCATTTTCTGGGTTTATCAGGGTCCATTATCTGGGTTTATCCAGGTCCATTCTCTGGGTTTATCAGGGTCCATTATCTCTGGGTTTATCAGGGTCCATTATCTCTGGGTTTATCAGGGTCCATTTTCTGGGTTTATCAGGGTCCATTCTCTGGGTTTATCAGGGTCCATTATCTGGGTTTATCCAGGTCCATTCTCTGGGTTTATCAGGGTCCATTATCTCTGGGTTTACCAGGGTCCATTATCTGGGTTTATCCAGGTCCATTCTCTGGGTTTATCAGGGTCCATTATCTGGGTTTATCCAGGTCCATTCTCTGGGTTTATCAGGGTCCATTATCTCTGGGTTTACCAGGGTCCATTATCTGGGTTTATCCAGGTCCATTCTCTGGGTTTATCAGGGTCCATTATCTGGGTTTATCCAGGTCCATTCTCTGGGTTTATCAGGGTCCATTCTCTGGGTTTATCAGGGTCCATTTTCTGGGTTTATCAGGGTCCATTATCTCTGGGTTTATCCAGGTCCATTCTCTGGGTTTTTCAGGGTCCATTATCTCTGGGTTTATCAGGGTCCATTATCTGGGTTTATCAGGGTCCATTATCTCTGGGTTTATCAGGGTCCATTATCTGGGTTTATCCAGGTCCATTCTCTGGGTTTATCAGGGTCCATTATCTCTGGGTTTACCAGGGTCCATTATCTGGGTTTATCAGGGTCCATTATCTCTGGGTTTATCAGGGTCCATTATCTCTGGGTTTATCAGGGTCCATTCTCTAGGTTTATCAGGGTCCATTATCTCTGGGTTTATCAGGGTCCATTCTCTAGGTTTATCAGGGTCCATTCTCTGGGTTTATCAGGGTCCATTATCTCTGGGTTTATCAGGGTCCATTCTCTAGGTTTATCAGGGTCCATTCTCTGGGTTTATCAGGGTCCATTCTCTGGGTTTATCAGGGTCCATTCTCTGGGTTTATCAGGGTCCATTCTCTGGGTTTATCAGGGTCCATTTTCTGGGTTTATCAGGGTCCATTCTCTGGGTTTATCAGGGTCCATTCTCTGGGTTTATCAGGGTCCATTATCTCTGGGTTTACCAGGGTCCATTCTCTGGGTTTATCAGGGTCCATTATCTCTGGGTTTATCAGGGTCCATTCTCTGGGTTTATCAGGGTCCATTATCTCTGGGTTTACCAGGGTCCATTCTCTGGGTGTGACCCAGTTTTCATGAATTAAACACATTCAAGAATTGATCATTAAGTGATCAATATTGATATCCTGTCTTCCTTCTTTCTTGTCAGAATGCACAGAAACTTCCCTCGGTTTCATTAATCCATTTTTCTGTTTTATTCCAGGGAATCTTGTGTGTTTCTATTTCTATGTTTCTATTTTTACATCTTCATCCTGAAAGCTCCTGTATGAAAGTGTCTGTGTAGTTTGAGAAGTCTTTGTTATTCTGATCAATAATCAATGAAATAAAAGGATGATTTTCTGCTCTTGTCTTGGTCTGTAGTAAATAATATCAGTGTAGTGTTGAAGTTCATCTCCTCATCCTCCTTCAGATCATTCATTTTCATTTTTAGGGCCCTGCACTGACCTCAGAGCGAGGGCCCTGCTCAGACTGAAGGTTCAAACCTACTAGAAAATTCTGCTGGTCCAGCTGTGAGTTTTCACCACAGAGTGGGACTGGGACCGGGGCTCTAAGTTGGGCTGCTTTTTAGTATTTTATTTTTATTTTTTTGCAGTGTTCCAGGAACAGCTGTCCCATAACAATCTATAGTTTTAGGTAAATCAACAAAATTTACAGAAAGTTTAGGCACACTGGCTTATATTAAGTAAAATACACAACGTGTCGGTCTAACCCCCCATCATCACCCTCTGATGAAGGTCTGTTAGACATGTGTTTGTTTTTAGTGTGGGTTTGGAGTTTTTATTCTCTTATTATTATATATTTGGTTGTTCAGATGTTTGCATTATTACATACTCTTGCCAAACTTTTTATTTTACTTTTTATTTTGTACTACTTACTATCTTTGAATCCAGTACAAATATGCGATGGATTTTGATCCAAATTCCTATATTTTCAACCATTATTTTCTGAAGACTCAAAGTAAACACTTTTTTAATGACTGTATTTTTATTAGTGTTTTTATTTATATGTCTTTTTACCCTTGTGTCTAAATGTATTGCTTTAAATTACACGTCTGCTTTTGTGCCGTGTAGCTCTTGTTAATTTTTTATCTTGCTTTCTCTTTGTTTTATTCATCTTTATTATTTTAGGCCTTTATTAAACGTTGTCTGGTTTTAATTCTACTCAAAAAAACGTGTAAACTAACCTGTTCTGCTTCTATTCTTCGTTTTTCTTCCATGTTATAAAATAATAACTTATTTCGTAAATACTGTGCTGCGTAAACAAAGAGTTTCCCGGGAAAAAAAATTCCGCCAAACAGTAATGTATTCAAACTCCCGCCACCAGCCTGCTGCCGGCATCTTAAACAGTGACGCAACATCCGCTAAGAACGCGAGCCAATGAGCTTTTAGGAAACTGTTGCTAGAATCCCTAACGGACCAATCAGCGAGCAGCGGCGGGAAACACAGCTGACCGAGGAGGAGGTTCAGGAACATTTGGCGCAAGTCTGAGCTCAGTCTGCGGCAGAAAGAGGAAGAAGAGGACGAGCAGAGGGCTGCAAGAGAAGAGGAAACACTCCACGACAAACTAGAAGACGTTTTTCATCCTTTTAAGAAGGTAAATCCTCCGAAAGTCGCAGGAAAGTTAAATAATCGATGATACAAACGCGAGGAAGTGATTTTATTCACACTTCATAAAAGAAGCGGTGTTTGTTTCACTAGTTTGTCTTCATGTACACGAAGATTACCGCCATTTTTCCTCTAAGTTTTTTAAATCTTTGCTTTAGTCGTGTTTATCTGTTCTTTCCAGGTTTAAATAAATCCACAGTGAAGTTAAAATCAGAGTATTTTGTACTTTATTGGCCTCCATGTTCAGCTCTGCTGTCTTGGCGCCATTAGATAACCGCGGTATTGTCTGCTCTGAGATATCTGAAGGTTTCTGCTCATTCAAAGTTTCATTTACATTTATTTACGAAGTTTACTAGTTTCAGTTCTACTAATCTGATTTAACATTGAGTTTTAAATTCCTGACACTAAAGCTTTAAACGTGATCGTCAGTTCAGTAAAAGACAGTTTCCCTCTAAAGTAGACATTTTATACAAAGACAGCCCTACTGTCTACAGCAGCCTTTTCTTCTTTTCACCATGTAAACAATAAGAACAAAAGAAGAGTGAAGTTGCACTAAAAGTGATGTATTTCTCTTTACTGCTGTGGCATTTCCTCTAATATAGCTGAAAAGATTCAAAGAAATAATCATTTATTCTCTGGGGCCGTTCAAATATTTGTAACACACATTTGTAGCACATTAAATGCGCTCCTCATATAGTCGCTGTTAAAAACATTCATTCATATTTTATTCAGCTTTCATAAAGCTCAGTTCATTCAGCTACATCAATATTGATATAAAATATTCTTTATCTTTAAAAGATTTGACCCTTTAAATGCCAGACATTTGTCATGATGGCACCAAGTTTTCACATGTAAAAAGGGGAAACAGGAAGTATTTTCAATATACCTAATGCAAGGTAGATTTTTTTGTTTTGGATTATTACAGCCTGGGATATGTCAATGATTAGCAGCAGCATTTATTTCCATGTATTATTATTTTTTATGCAGTGACAAATACTCCTGCTCATACGCGCTCCCCATATTGTCACTATAAAAACACTTATCTCTATTTTATTCTGCTTTCATGGAGCTGGTTTTATTCAGCGACATCTATCCTCAGTATTGATCTCTATTGATATATTGATACTGACCTTTTGTAAGCAGGGATGCAGATATCCAATATGCTGATATTTACAGATTTAACCTATTTTAGCTGATAAGATATTTAAATATGTTTTACACACGATTTTAGATTCGAGGATGAACAAAGAGACAAGCTTTTTTTTCTTAAAACACACTTTAAAGTTTAAAGAAAGAGAATGAATACAGAGAAAGAACTCAGCTTACATAGGTCTGTTGGTTCAGCCTACAACTCCACTGATTTATTAGTATATAAGGCCAAAATCTACAATCTGCCGTTGCGATACTTGGCTTTTCTCTGCTAATATCTGCCGATACCGATATCTGGCCAATAATGTCATGCATCCCTATTTATAAGTTGTTTTTTTGGTGATAAAGTATATTGGCCTGCTATAATAAAATTTAGTCTACTGTGTAGTAGCGTGCTCTTAAATATGTACCAACATTAGACCATTAATTCATTTAATGCTGATTTTATTAAAGTAATATGAAAATATCTTGTTCTTTACCACTGCTTTGTTTGGGATCTGTTTAGTAAGATTTTTGGATTTGTTGGTTTAGCGTACCCGTATAAATCAAGAAAACATAACAAATGTGCATAATTTCTAAACCAGACAAATTGCTTTAAAAGCCAATCAGTAAATGTTATGGTTGTAATTTAAAATTAAACCAGCCTTTCCTGATGTTGTGCCATTGTTTCTGAACTCAGCTGTTAGTCTGGTAATATTTGGACCATTAGCTGTATGGTTTTTGCTGCCAGTACACATGACTGATCCATCAGCTGTAAATATAAACTATAATGATCATATCTGCCAGTTCCTCTATTCTGTGGATGACAGCTGTGTTCCTAGCAGATATGTGGTGTTAACTATTAAAGGGTTAAGCATGCTAAATCCCCCTGGTACCTTTATCAGCAGACATTAATTTGAAGGGTCTGCTATTGAGATCAGTTGCATTTCGAGTGTCAGGCTGTGCAATTTCATAATCCCATTCAAGGCTGCAGTTATTTTAGTATTCAGTGTTAAAGTTTACAAAAATACCCTCAGAAAGGCCTTTCTATTACAGAGCGCCACTGATGACATTTTTAGAAGTTACATTTTCTTATCATAAAGCTAAACACTTAAAACTTTAAAGACATCATTATTCTCTGTATTTATCCTGATAACCGATCATAGACTGATGGTACCAGTTATAGATTGCGTCTCTGTTGCGTTAAGCTTTAGTTTGATCACAGTTACATCTTGTTTCCAAATCTCTCAGCTCGTTTTAACTTCGTCTCGCTCCTTTCAGATCAAAGATGCCGAGCACTCGCTCTCAGGGCCGGTCTCAGCCCCAGCTCTCCTTCCCCCGCCGTAAGTCCTGCAGAGCCTCCTCCCGCTCCAAAACGCAACAGCTGGACAAATCTCCCACCCCATCGCCGTCTAAGCCCAAACCCCAAGTCCTCTCTCCGACCCTGACCCGGATCGGACCGCTCTCCCCGAGGAAACCCGCTGACCTACCCACGCTGCTGTCACCTAGACGTGTGTCAGCGCAGCCGCCATCAGGACCCCCCTCGTCTCCCAGCCTCCAGACACGACTTCCTCTCAGCCCGAGGAAACGCACAGGTGAGACGCCACGGTGGCTCTACTCACCGTCTTACTGCTGACAGTGAGACTGCAGTTGATTTGTGTTTTTCATGGCAACAACACTTCATTTCACAATCTAAATCAGTCTAAATTAAACCTGAGGGCTTCTAAATCCTGTACTTCCTGTCTCCAGGTGACGATAACAGCTGTAACCTCGGCCCCGCTCTGCTCGGTTCTCCCCCGAAGCAGAGCAAACCGTCTCTGCCGTCTCCCAGAAGGAAGCTGGGACTCGACGAGAACTCTCCGGTCTCCGCTCGCCGACAGCTGGTCCCCTCCTCGCCGAGGCAGCCGCTCTCACCCGCCGCCAGGGCGTCACCGAGGCGACAGGAAACGCCGGTTGGAAGCCCGGCACGCCACGGCTCTGAGAAGAGGCCGCCAGTCGCTCGGCTGTTTGCAGAAAGTGAGTGTTTGAATCTGTCAGCCAAGACCTCCTTTAGTGTTTCTAAAGAAGCTTTAGGAGTCCAAAACTCTGCAGACAGTAGGATTTGATCTGCTACTACCTATTAAACTATCAGAATAATAACTATTTAAAAGCAGAATAATGCTTCTATTCTGACCTTCTGGGGCCTTAAAATTCAAGTGTGCATGTAAGACTATTTGGGACTTTTTCTAGGATCTGCAGAAACTTTTTCTGAGCATCCAAAATGAGCTAAAATTGAGTGAAAATAAAGTAATAAATGCTGTTATTCCAGGCTGAGTACGACCCTTTTGTATCTTTTTCAGAGTCGAGGTTTCTGAGCGTGAAGCAGGCGCTCCACACCGCCGTCCCAGAGCGCCTCCTGTCCAGGGAGGCGGAGCGAGCGTCCATTAAATCCTTCCTGGAAGAGAAAGTCCTGCAGCGTGTCCCCGGCAGCATCTACATCTCTGGAGCGCCAGGCACGGGAAAGACGGCGTGCTTGAACTGCGTCCTGCAGGAGATGAAGGTATTTAAAGAGCTACAGAGGACTTTAGAGAGAGATGGAAGGAGCTTTACTGCTAGCTAGTGGTTTCTGTCTGTCACTACAGGAGATGATCTACATTTCAGGTCAATGATAGTTTAGGATTTATCTCCTCTACATTTATGTCAAAGATCCAGGTTTTATATCAGTTAAATCAGCGTGTAGGCTTTGCTTTAGAAGGACTTCAATAAAGATTAGGATGATTTTGTAGTTTTTATATGGACTGAAAATGAACAAGCTTCTTACTTCTAAAGCATCCTAATGTTGGAGGAAAATCTGGTATAAAAACCTCCAAAATTAACAAAAAAGTAAGGGAAAAAAGGTCAAACTTAAAGTAAGGGAAGCAGCAAGGTTAAAGGGGAGTAAACGGCTATCTGTGCTCGATGTTCTCCTGTTAACGTGAGCGTTTCTGACCCCTCAGGCGGAGCTGTCGTCCATTCAGACTGTGGTGGTGAACTGTATGACTCTGAGGAGCTCCCACGCCATCTTCCCCCTGCTGGCCGACAAACTGAAAGCACCAGGAGGTCAGAACGGTCTGCAGAGGTTCCTGACGGCGCCGGGGCCCGCTGTGTAAGTGACTGACATCAGTCTGAACCATGAGGGCTGGATGGGGAAATTGTCGGCTCTTTTAGTGGGTATTGATGGACTCTAATCTTAGTATACCTGTACATTACTGTGTGTATGACACAGGACCTCTAAAGTATCATCTTTACAAAACAGAATTTTTGATATGAGGTAGAGAAACGGCTGTTTGCATGGAAGAAAATCCCACCAGATGACGCCGTCTGCCCTGAATAATTTCTGCAGTCGACTCCAATCAGATTCTTCTTTTCTTGCGTCTGATAAAGAAGGAAATCTCCTAAATTTACCTCTTAATCATAGGTTTTGTTAAAAACTCAAGTCAGTATAGAATACATTATTGAACACCGCCATCGCTGATATGAATACATGTATGTTGGAGGTAAAACTGCTGGTATCGCTGGGACTGCAGAGTGAGTGATCACAAATAGTCAGAGTCCAGTCGTCAGCATGTTTCATGGCAAAAACAAAAACATGGCAAAAATAAGTAAAAAGTGATTTAAAAAATGGACAAAATTGGTAAAAAGTGATTAAAATGGACAAAAAGTGTCAAAATTTGTAAAAGTGTCTAAAATGGTAAAATATTGGCATAAAAAAGTGGTAAAAAGGGCAAAAATAAGTGATGAGTGACTGAAACGGACAAAAAGCGGCAAAAAAATGGCAGAAGTTAGTTTGAAAAAGTGACTAAAATGGGCAGCGGTATAAGCATGGCAAAAATGAGTCAAAAAGCACATTTTGTGCAAAAACAGGAAAAAGTTGCATTTAATGGCTGAAGGCAGCTGAAATTAGGTGAGAAACTGTAAAAAAAAACTGAGAAAAAGTAGGACCAACCTGGCAAAAATTGGATAAAAGGGGCAAAAATTGATTAAAAGGGGCAAAAAAATCCAAATAAGAGCGATGGAAATATGCAGACGAAAGTTTGACAGTTAAAGCGACTGTATCAGTGTGGGAAACAACCTGATTAATGTGACTTGCAGTGGATAATTTCTGAGGTCAAAGTTGAATTTTTCAGGCTTTCTGGTGGAATAATATTTCAGATTCAGACTTAAAGAGCCCCCCTGTTGAGAATCTGCTCCAGAGACCGACTCTCTCTCTGCCCCGTCCTCAGGCTGCTGGTTCTGGATGAGATGGATCAGCTGGACAGTAAAGCTCAGGACGTCCTCTACACCATCTTTGAGTGGCCGTACCTGCCCAAGTCCCGCCTCTGCCTCATCGGTGAGATATCCTTCCATCTCTTTGACTCTGTGGGGAACTTAACCTGAGCGTCTGAGCGCCTCTGTGCTGTTTTTCTTTATTTCCAAAAACAGTTTTATTCCTGTCAGATGTTTTTTTTTTAATCCAGTCTTGGCGGCAGAGAAATCTTTAATATTTCTGTTGGTTTCTGCAGGCATCGCCAACGCCCTGGATCTGACCGACCGCATCCTGCCCAGGCTGCAGGCTCGCCCTCACTGTCGCCCCCTGCTGTTACACTTCCCTCCCTACAGTCGGGAGGAGCTCGCAGCCATCGTCCAGGACCGCCTCTCTCAGGTGAACACAGAAGTCCTCACTGTTCTCACCTCTGATCTCTGTCTGGAGGTCGTTCTCTTAAATTCTTCATCTCGTCTCTCAGGCGTCGGCTGAAGGACTCCTCGACACCTCTGCCGTTCAGTTCTGTGCCCGGAAAGTGTCGGCGGTGTCCGGAGACGCCAGGAAAGCTCTGGACATCTGCAGGTAAGAGATGGAGGCTGTTATCTGCTATGTTTACTAAATAAAATGCCAGTAAACTTGTGGATCATTAAACGGGTTTTCTGTTTCAGGAGAGCCGTGGAGGTGGTGGAGTCAGACGAGAGGAAGAAAGCATCAAACCCGGACTCTGAGAATAAAGGTGAGTCTTTAAACCTGCTCCAAATTAACCATGACTGATTTGTTTCTCTGACAGACACGTCTAACTCCGCCCCTTTCTCTGCCTGTGCATGCAGCGTCTCGTGTCAGCCTCCCCCAGGTGGCGCGGGTTCTGTCAGAGGTCTATGGAGACCGGATGGCGTCTCAGAGCGGCGGGTCAGAGGAGAGTTTCCCCCTGCAGCAGAAGCTCCTGGTGTGCTGTTTGCTGCTGCTCATAAAGAACGGGAAGAGCAAAGAGGTCGTCCTCGGGAAGGTGAGAGAGCGACCACGGCGAGGTTTCACCGTTGTGAATCAATACCTCAGATGTTTTCATTGATCATGTCAGGAAAGGCTGCAGCTCTGCAGCTGTTTTCAGTGTCCAGCAGGGGGCGGTGCTGCACCACTCATGTCTTAAACCGTGCTCTTACAGCGATGTTTCTCTGTTTCAGCTCCATGAGGTGTACAGCCGTCTGTGCGCTCAGCGGCAGGTGTCAGCGGCAGGTCAGGGCGAGTGTCTGTCTCTGTGCAGTCTGCTGGAGAGTCGAGGGATCTTCGCCCTGAAGAAGGCCAAAGAGGCTCGACTCACCAAGGTACGCCGATACGAGGATGATTACTGACCTCCTGAGAGAACAGCTGTAGTCTGAACACATTTTTAGTTTCTTGAAAATTACAAAGCAAACATAAAAAATTACAAATTCCCATGAAGATTCCTGAAAGCAAATTTTCCCAAAGACTTTCAAAGAAATTCTTTAAAAATGTATATTTCCTCAAAACATTAAAGAGAATTCCCACTAAATATCCAAACAAATTTCCTAAAATGTCTATGAAGATTCCAGAAAACTTAACCGCTAAGTTAAAGATAAGTTAAGTTAAGTAAACTTCTGCAGACGTTCTGGAAGATTCCCTCTGAAGTTGTGAGAGCAGAAACTGACTGTTGAAGGTCTGAGGAGGTTCATCTGGATTCTGAACGTCTTTATTTATCCACACAGTCTGAGATGATTGAAGTCCTGTTCTTGTCAGTTATCTCAGTGTAGATCTTCAGTGTAGTCCACAGGTGTCAAACTCATGGCCTGGGGGCCCAATCCGGCCTGTGGTGCAGTTAAACCCGGCCCACCAGATCATGAGGTTTTTATTCTAACTGGCCCACCAGTTTGAGGTCTGCAGATTTCCTTCAGTATAAAAATGTAAACATAACTGTGATGATTTATAAAATCCTTGTTGAGTCGTAGAAATTTTTTGCATCTCACATTTATGACTGAAAGTTATGGTTTTGACTTCTTTTCATATTTTAACCTTTACATCTCATAACTTTGACTTTTTATCTCATATTTTTACCTTTGAGATTCATAAATTTACATTTTAAATCCTATTTAGACCTTTTGAAATATTGATTTTGACTTTTATATCACGTTTTGACCTTCTGTCCACTCGTAACTTCAAATTTTCTCTTTTTTTTTACTTTAAAAATGCATGATTTACAATTTTATTTCATATTTTGACATTTGAAACTCATGAGTTGGATGTTTACCTCATATTTTGACTGTTAAAAATTATGATTCTGAATTTTATCTCAGTTTTTGACTCTTAAAATTCATGGTTTCAATATTCTATCTCATATTTTGCCTTTTAAAAACACAATTTTGACTTTAAATGTCATGTTTTTACCCTTTAAACTTATAAGACTTACCTCAGATTTTAAGTTTTTAATTTATCATGTTCACCTTTTTAAACACATAATCCTTTATCATCAGTGCCAAGGTTTTTACCCCCATAGTTCATTTCTGGTGAAAGTAAGGTTGACATTTTATAGTTAAATATGGAGCCTGGTAGGCTCTCAGGTTAGACCCAAGTTCAGAGTCCGGCTCCTGCTGTGATTGAGTTTGACACCCCTGCTTTAGTCAGTAGAGCCGATGTTTAAACCCTCAGTGTCAGTCATTGTGAGTTCTGTCTGTTCTGTTTCTGTCAGTTATTCCAGTCTAAATCTTTAGTTTAGTCAGTAGAGCTGATGTTTAAACCTACAGTCTTGGTCATTGTGAGTTCTAAGCGTTTGCCGCTGTAACGGCATTACTGATGACCGCTGGTTTCTTCTTCAGGTGTTTCTGAAGATCGAGGAGAAAGATGTGGAGAACGCTCTGAAGGACCGGACTCTGCTGGGCAGCATCCTGGCTGCAGGACTCCCCTCCTGATCCTCCTGATCCTGTTTTCTTTTTTAATCAAATTTTAAGTTAAAAACATGAAACCAAGCTTGTTATGGTTTTTATTTTTTCTTCTCATTTTTGCTGAGAGTCTGTACAGAATTTTTAAGATGAGTTTTTTCCTCTCTATGATGTTAACGCTGCGTTTCTGAAGTGTTTAAATCATCGTTGATGGATTACAGCATGTTTCAGTTCACATTTGAAACCTTTATAATGTTTTATGCTGTAAATAAACAAACGGATGGGTTTTTAATGGATTTATTGGTTTTATTTCAGCCAAAATGGAACTAATACCAGCTCAGAGTTCCAGCTTTGATCCTCACACCTGCTCTCCTTTCCCTCTGTTTTATCATCTCAATAATAATGTTCTCTATCCTGGAGTATGAAACCTCCACAGCTGCTCATGAACACACTCATTTAAAACACTGTTGGGCTAGCAGGGATGTTTAGCTGCTCGTTTATAATCAGTTTTTAAAGGTTTCTGCTGATCTGTTATAAATACTCTACAGCATTGATCATCAACTGGTGGTCCGGGGGCCAAATCAGGCCCCCCAAAGCCTCTTGTCTGGCCCCCAGAAGATTATAAAATTCAGAAAAGCGGGAAAAGAAAATGTTGTGGTTTTAAGAGTATCCTTTGGCTTCAAATGTCTGCAGCTGTGAAATCCACCCCAAAAGAATTGATATTCAAATAGTTTTAAAATGACTTCACATTTGATCTGTTGTTGCAGAAATTCACTTGTCAGCTATTTTTAGTAAATGTTTAAAAAAAAGTGTTAAAACTGGCAAAAATGGCCAGATAAAGTGGTGAAAAAGAGAGTGGCAAAAATGGGCACTAAGATCCAAAGGGGTTGTGGAGTGGCACAAAGGGACAAAAACTTGCAGGAAAAAAGGTGAAAAGAGGTTAAAATGTGGCAAACCATTAGTATTAAAGGAAAAAGGGGCTAAAAGTAAGTAAAATGAGTGAAAAGTGGCAAAAATTGTGACAAAAGTAATGAAAAGTGGCAAAAATAGACCAAAAGGGGTAAAAGTGGAAAAAGGAGGGATGAGACGGGCAAGAAATGTGGTTTAAAGGAGTTAAAGAATGGCAAAAAGTTGGGTTAAAGAGTCAAAAATGGTCAAAAATTATCAGACATGGGTTAAAAGTGGCAAAATGGTACAAAAATAGCCAATGGCAAAGTAATGAAACCACGGGAAAGTTGGTTAAAGAGTGAGAAAATAGCAAAAATGTGTTAAAAATGGCACAAAATGTTGCAGAAATGGCAGAATGAAGCAGTGAAGTAGTGAAACGTGTTAAACATGAGTTCATATTGGTGCTAATTCATAATTGTTGAGGGCCAGTTCTCTGGGATTTTCAGGAGCCCAGACAATTCTGAGGGCAGGCCTTTCTCCTTGTGGCATTACATATTGGGATAGACCTGATTGGTAATGCCTAAAAATGTCCTGCGTTTTGAAAGAAAATACAAATACTAATAAAATAATTTGTTAATCAGAACAAACTATAGATTTAATTTTTCTTTATTTGGAAGTCTGGCCCCCCAAAAACTCAGAAGAATAAATCTGGCCCTTGCGCAGATGTAGTTGATGACCCCTGCTCTACAGTTTTAAACAAAATGACAAAAAGAGGACGCACTGCTCCTTTAAGAAGGACTCTGTTTTACCGGCTAGGATCTAGGCTATACAGCAGAACAGATGTGGAAGATGAATTTAGTGAGTTTTAAATAAAAATATGTACCACAGAAAAATGTTGGCTCAAACCTCTGCACTACTAAAAAGCATTTTTATTTTTTACCCAGAAGGCCTCTGTGTTTTTGTCACTGTTTATGGCTACTGGTTACGTGCTCTAGCTTTGTAAAATAGTAATTTTCCCCATTTTATTAGTCAGAGCCCAAAAAGAGACAAATGTAGATTGGTGAAACATATTTTTATTCAAGTATGGTTGATTCACAGCAAAGGTGCCAGGTTTGTCCTCCTTTTTCCCATTTTTTACAGTTTCTTCCCAAATTAAGCTGCGTTTAGCCATTAAATGCAACCTTTTCCTGTTTTTGCCCATTTTAGTCACTTTTTAAATAGTTTTTGCCATGTTTTTTTGCTTTTCACCCATTTTAGTCACTTATCACTAATTTATGCCAATTTTCTGTCCATTTTAGTCACTTTTTACTTATACTTGCTGCTTTTTGCCCATTTTAAACACTTTTCACTTATTTTTGCCATGTTTTTTGCCACTTTTTGACCATTTTTAACAGTTGTACCTCAATTTAACTCAGTGTATCCTAGGTCATGTGACCTGATGACTCAAAACCATGACTGGATCATACTGATCCTTCTCTTTCCATTGAATTTGAATGTTGAAGCTTTTATTTTGAAAGATGGAAACTGATAAACTGTCGTTTCTCCCTCTGAGTCGTTTCTGTCACTTTACCGTAACGAGTGCACGTAAAATTTCAGGGCCGCAGTGCTTTTGCTACCGGTAACGTGCTCTTGAATTGTAAAACAGTGACAATAGGCAGTTTTTTTTCCCCCATTTTATTGGTCAGAGCAGCCAAAAAGAGACAAATGTAAACTGGTGAAACACATTTTTATTCAAGTATGGTTGATTCACAGCAAAGAGGAAGAAATAAAGACGCTGCTGTGCAGGTTGGAAAAATGTAAACAAGTGTTTAAAATATCAAATCAGATGAAATATTTAAAACGTGATTCATTTTTTATTTCACATTCTTCTGTAAAACCACAAAAACAGAAAGAAACTCCAAACGTCCATCCATAGCTTCTGTTCTGGTTTAGCTTAAATAAGAGACTTCTAATATTTCTCCTCTGATTGTCCCAACATTACCAACATTCAAAATAAGCTCAATGATGAACAAAAGAGTGAAAAATAAAAGGTTTTAACATTCTCAGTGATGAGGTTGAGCCGGTGTGTGAACATCCATGAACATTCTCAGTGAATTTACAGTTTAAATATAATCACAAATGTACATTATACCGACATTATTCTAAAGATTAGCCCTCTGTGTCACCACAATGACATCAACACGTATTTACAGTCTCTAGTAACAGCAAACAGTCAGAAAATCCACCAAACTCCACCACAGCCCCGCCGTTTATTCAAGAAAAGGCGCTAAAATATGTTAGAAACATAAAAAGTCTGATTCTTTTTCCTCCAATCACAGGATAGAAACTCAAAATTAAAAATACATCTCAGTTTTATTCTTCCTAAATGAAACACATCTATCTGCTCTAATCTCCTGAGTGTTTTTAGTTTTCTCTGTTTTTAACTGGAGGCGTTTTTCTCCTGATTTATTATTTAAACAGAATTTCTAACAGTAAAATCCTCTTCAGCTGCCTTTAGCAACAAAAACCAGGTTATAAAGAAGCCTTTCCTTCACGGGTCCTGTATGAAGGCAGCATTCAGCAGGTCTGATCATCGCTGGTTAAACATTTATACATTAGCACAGCATTTTAAAGGAAAAGCACCGCGTTGGCATTTAAAGACGTCTTATTGAAGGAGCTGCATCTTAAAGCTGCAAAAACAACATAAATCCTGTCCTTATTATCAATAAAACACGGATCAAAATACCATTTTACTCAGAAAATACTCTCACTAGCTCTTTAACTCTGATATATTTGTCATCTCTCTAATCTAGAATCAAATCTTTGCATCCAAAATAGACAAATATCAAAAATAGTCTGGTTTGGTCCGATCTGCTGCCTTAGAATCAGGAACACACAGCTGCCTATTTGAAAATAAAGTCATGTTTTTAGAGAATGAAGAGAAAAATGAAGCCCAGCAGGAGACGATTCATGCTCACTCACTAAATACATTCAAATATTCAGATGGATGTTGTTGTTCTTCTTTATAAAAGCTAAAAAAGAGATAAATCTCTGATGTTTGGTCTTTATCACGCTGACATTTTAGCTCGTCTCATCTTTTATGGAGCAAATCACTGCTGTCAGAGATTAAAATAAACATTAAACATGGAGGAAATCCCTTCAAATTAGAAATATAAATCATAGGTTTACAGTAACAGTCTTACTGGGATTCAGGATTTCACCAGACAGAATAAATTAAATATAAATAATTCTGTACAGCACATTAGACATGGTGCTATTTTAACCCTAATGAGTGTTTAAGGAGGCTTTCAGTTCTATCGTTTTCAGCAGGTGTAAACGTGCCACCCAAGGACTGCATATTAAGATGGATGGAGTATCAGCTGTCCAGGAGGGAAGCCAAAATACTCCCCCTGCTGGCTGGCCACAGAGCAAGACCTCCATGTAAACAGATGGGACGTGAGCAACATTATGGCCAGGACACTCTTGTACATGAGATTCTTCATCTCAATGTGGTTTTTCCTGGTTAAATATATTTTAAATAAATGACATTTAAATAGAGATCAGTGTTCTCAAACCCAGAATCACGTGAAGCCAGTATTACTCTGATTAATGTCCGTGTGTTGCTCTTATTTAGATGTTTTTTATTTAACAACTGAATTTAATGTGGATCAGCTGATTGGTCTGTAACAAATGTGATGGACCGAGCATCTGTCCAATCACCCTTTGAGTTTTATTTTGAAAGGTTCTGCATCTCCCAAACACCATGTATGGGGTGTTGCTCAGATGGATGTGAAATAAATCCCATGACATGGAGATGTACGTCACCAGTGTCCAGCACGAGAGTACTCACTTTTAAAGGTGACAGACTCACATGAAATCAACAGTCAGTGGTTTAAACCAATCAGCTGCAGCCGTTTGGAAGATATTTGTCATAAATTATTTAAAGAAGGGCATAAAACTGCACCACAGTATAGAAATAAACACAGATAAATTGTGGTTCCTTTCTTCTGACAGCAGTGATGTTCTCAAAAAGCTGAATCAATAAGAAAGTCGCCCTCTTTGGTGAAGGAAATTAACGTTGATGTGCCTTACAGTCAGGTTTATTTAAATGTTCTCTCACTGAAGAGCTTCATGGAGAAAAAATCCAAGACATTTTCTACCCGGTTACTAAAACAGCAGCCTGGGTAACAGGTAGGAGGGTATTTTTGAAAACTGAGGTTTTTCGGTGCATTTGACCTTTCATACACACCTAACAGCATTTTAGCTCACTGAAACATCATTCCAGTTTTTTAGAAACTCTGTTTACAGCACAGAGGCAGAGAGGAAGTTGTGTTTTGGACTTGTTGCCTCGCACTGTGAGACAGTTTCTCTTGTTCGATGTTCATTTCAATCTACAAAAAATCCATCTCCAGTATTAGAAGACAGATATACCAACAGTCATATCCTTCTGTTGACTGTCCTTTCTTGGTAACTTTTGGAAAAGTTTGGGGAACTGGTTACAGTGAGGGTTTTCCTTCTATGGCCTAAATCTGGCATAAATAGAGTGAAAAGGGCCCCAACATCCCCAGCTTCACCAACTATCTGTCCTCTGTCTTTAAAGATAATGTCATCCTTTAATGCTTATAAGCTTAAAAAACATGCTATCTTGGCCTTTAAAAATAATTTGTTCCTTTAAAGATTATAAAACATCCCAACCTTTCCACTGAAAGATGACATCATCTTTAATGCTAATGAAACATTCCATCCTTGCCTTTAAAGATGACATCATCCTTTTAAGTTAATAAAAAATTCCAACCTTTTCATTGAAAGACAATGCAATCCTTTAAAAGTGATATAACATTCCATCCTTGCCTTTTAAGATGACACCATCCTTTAAATGTATAAAACATTCCACCCTTGCCTTTAAAGAAGTCATCCTTTTATGCTAATGAATCATTCCATCCTTGCCTATAAAGATGACGTCATCCTTAAAAGTTTACATAACATTCCATCCTTACCTTTTAAGATTACGTCATCCTTTAAAGTTTACATAACGTTCCATACTTGCCTTTAAAGATAACATCATTCTTAAAAGGTAATAAAACATTCCATTCTTGCCTTTGAAGATGACACCATCATTAACAGGTTATAAAACATTCCAACCTTTCCATTGAGAGATGTTATACTTTGAAGCTTAAAAAAACATTCCACCTTGCCTTTACAGATGATGTCATCCTTTAGATCTTATAAAACATTCCATCCTTTCCATTTAATGATGATGTCATCCTGTAAAGCTTATAAAACATTCCATCCTTGCCTTTTAAGAAGCTGTTATCCTCTAAAGTTTAGAAAACATTCCATCCTTGACTTTAAAGATGCTGTCTAAGGTCTCTGCTGTTCCATACATCCCTCCTAAGACATAAAACCCACCCCAAGTGTGGACAGTTAGGGGCCAGACCTGGTTCAGGTTTTTGGGCCTGTTTAAGACTGACGTGGTCGTGCAGAGGAACAGAGAAAAACGTTCTTATAGGACATCGTTGGTGTCTGTGGGTGAGCAGAGCGCAGTCACAGATTACTGTTGACATGTCGTGCTCTTTACATTTTTTCAAATACCCTCCTGCCCGTGGGCCAGGCCAGTCCTGAAATTATTTACATGTTTGATGACCTTCATGGTTTATTTTCTGTTGTAAAACTAGGGTCATTTTTCCCCCGTTCCCCCTCTCACTTTTGTCGTCACATAATAAAACTAGACTTGTAAAGAGGTTTGATTTTCTTGTTGTTTCAGCCTGACATCCTAATAAACCCGTGTCCCACCGTCTGGTATTTCTGCTGTGATAAGGAGACATGTTTAAAAAGGTTGCTCTGGGGTGGAAGGTCCCGTCTCTACCTCAGCCGGGCCGAGAAGCAGCGCATGTACTCCGTCATCCAGCGGTCGTCCACCACCGTCAGCTGCGACCGCCTCGACTTCTCCAGGTCGGCCGAGCGAGCCCGCCGACGGTCCAGGTTTGAGCTGCGTTTCTCGGACTGTCTGCGGGTCTGGACGCAGGCATCAGACGTGTTGCTCTGAGAGGAGAAACCAGAGAGGAGAGGGCTCATTTCCGAAAACAACACCAGGGATGTATTATTAATGTGTGCAGAGGGTTCAGTGACACGGCTTCACTTCTCCAGTGTCCCGGGATCAGGACGAGCGGCTCTGACGCTGAACATGTTCTCATTATTCTATATTCTACGTTGCAATCTCTGTTTCTTTGTAAAGAGTGCCCTTTCAGTGGTGTAGTGCAGGTATACGGAGTATAGCCACTTAGTATTTAGTCTCTCTAGGACAGGGGTTCTCAACCTTTTCAGCCCGCGATCCCCAAAATAAAGGTGCCAGAGACCGGAGACCCCCACTGGACCTGAAGGTGTTTTAACACAGCCATGAACATTCAAGAAAAGTCATGTGGAGACAAGGCTGTCCATTAGGGGAGAGCTTTCTGGGGCCCAGCCAAACTGAGGGCCCATGGAGGTCAACAAAATCATGGTCTATTGTAAAGTTAAGCTGTGATATCCATATTTTATATTCAGCCTGAAAAAATAACCACTCTTATCAAAGAAACAAATATCTTTTTAAAATCATTTGTGTAGTATATAGCCTTCTTAAAAATGTAAGTCTATTTTGTTAAAAAAAAAAAAAAAATTAAAATGGGTTAAAAATTGAAAAATGGGTTAATAATAGCAAAAAAAATGGTGGAAAAGGTGGTGAAGTTGGATCTTAAAAGTAGCAGAAATGGGTTAGAAGAGGCAAGATTTAGATAAAAAGGGGTTGAAAAGGCTTTAAATTGGCAAAAATGGGTGGACATCTGGTTAAAACGGAAAGAAAAATCCATATAAACTGGCAAAACAGTGCTAACTGAGAAAGAAAAATAGGCTGATATTGGCAGAAATTGATCAAACTGGCAAAAATGGGCATTTCAGATAGTGAAATGTGGTTAAAATGGAAAAAATTGGGCATAAAAAGTAGTAAAATGGGGTTAATAGTGGCAATAATGGGTCAGCAGAGGCAACATTTGGTTTATGTGGCATAATTTGGTTTAGAAGTGCCAAAAAAGGCAGAAAAAAATGGTGGGAAAAGTTTAAAACTGACAAAAATAGGTGTTAAATGATAAAAATGTGCTAAAATTTGTGGGAAAACTAAGTGAAAACTGGTTAAAATTCGGCAAAATTGGTGTAAAGTGGCAACAGGGGAATTCTAAAAATATTCGTAGTTTTTTAGGGAATCTGGGGACCCCCTCTTATTGTCTCACGACCCCAAAGCGATCCCAACCCCAAGGTTGAGAACCACTGCTCTAGGGTATACATACTTTTCAGTCCCCTGAGACGTTCATTATATCACCAGAACGAAAAAAATGGCAAAGGTCTGGCCTGCTTTCCTCTTTGTTATTCATTGTTTTGTTGGGGACGGATACAAGGGTGAGCCAATCAAAGGCAGAGAAGGGAATGTCATACGTCCATCTCAAGAGAATCTCTTATGTCCCAGCCTTTTCACCCCTGCTGATACTCCCTGAGACTGCTGGCAGTTTTTGGGCTTTTGGGACATCCACAGCACAACCAGGGGCTTGTGACCCCGCTACCTGCCCAGGTGGTATACGAGGCCATGCTTACTCGCCACATCCATCCCTTACTCTGCCCTTAAGGTGTAGACTTAATTTTTTTCAAAATATTATTTTCCCATATCCCTGGTAATATACAAGGACATC
Source organism: Cheilinus undulatus (assembly GCF_018320785.1). Taxonomy (NCBI): domain Eukaryota; kingdom Metazoa; phylum Chordata; class Actinopteri; order Labriformes; family Labridae; genus Cheilinus; species Cheilinus undulatus. Next base: position 54,816,421 of record NC_054868.1, on the reverse strand, counting down.
CAGAGTAGTACCGGGGTTGTGTCAATCCTCCTTCCCACCCCAGGGTGACCTGAGATGGGCTTACTTGCCACATCTATGCCTTACTGCAGCTTTTATTGTGAACATCCATGTCAGGAAATCTAGTGCTTTCAGAAGCAGCTTACATTTTAAATATGAAAACTTCACACTTGTGCTTCATGCTGCAGTAGTCCAGACATATATCCGGTTTAGTTCAATCTTTGTTATACTTATTTAAAAAGGGCTTTTTCTTTACTTTTGCAGATGTTTATTTCCATGTATTTATTTTTTATTCATTGTTTCATTGTTATTTGAAATACTCCCTTTGCTGCGGTAGCCCTGTGCTAATGTTCACTGAAAAAAGGACAACAATGCTGTTGTTGGATTGATGTAATTTTTCATTTTATAGCAGAAACATAAACTGAAACATCAGGACAGCGACATCCATTTCCTGCAAGAATCCTATACTACTGTTCTTTCCACAATAAACTTCACAGGCATGTTTTTGGGACCTCTGAGACCAATAAAAACTTGTCTTAAAGGGCAAAATATGTCCCCTTTAATACATTTCTGCTCTCCCATCGGGTCAAAGTAGCAGGAGTTTCAGAAAAACTGTGTTGGGTTGACTTTCTAGACTTGTGGGGGGCATGGTGGCGCAGAGGTCAGCGCTGTTGCTTCACAGCAAGAAGGCTGCTGGTTCGCTTCCCGGTCAGGGCCTCTCTGTGCAGAGCTTGCATGCCCCCCCACCGTGCACGTGCGCACCCCCTCCGGGCACCCCGGCCTCCCCCGACCCCCAAAAAAATGCTCATTAGGTTAAATGGTGACTCTAAATTGGCTGGGATAGGCTCCAACCCCCAAAAATAAAAACAACTATTATAATTGGAAAAACCTAAAAAAAAAATCATTGCTCCAACCTTTATAAAATGGTTGTATGAACTTAAACATTTTAACTTCAAATGAGTGGAATATTTATATCGGTTGATTAAGGGAAATTTTTATTTTTAGTTTAGGACAATCTAAAATAAGTAGGTTTGCTAAATGTTTAAACATAGTTTCTATGAACTTAAAAAATTACATTTACCTAATTTAAATTTTTTTATTGATTTTATTGATTCAATTCAAAATGTTTCGCGTGATTGATTACTTCTTTTAAGTTCAACCAATGCTTTATTTTTTTAAGTGTTGGTTGTCTTCAGTTGTTGCTCCCTGTTTCTACGGGAAGTCAGCAAAAAGTTCAGATAAATTCACAGGGAATAATATTAAGATTTAAGCATTTTAAGGTATATTTTTGTCATTGATATGAAATGCTGTTTTAAGTTTCCTTACAACTTAACACCACCAAAAACAATAAGATTATTTATTTAGATTTTAAAAATATCAAAACTCCTATCAGGTATCAGTGACCGAGCGAGTGAAATAAAGGCAATTTTTTAAATTAAGATAATAGTCATAATAGTATTTATTTTTCACTCACATCGTTCGGCGTCCTCCTGACCTCCGTCTGCCTCTCGGTCCAGTCCATCCGGCTCGATGACCTCTGGTTCTCCTTGGTGCTGATTGCTGGTTGGCTCTTGGCTCTCGGCGGTTTGCGGATGACGGCTGGCTTGTCATCCAGGGAACCGTCTCGGTGTTCGGGCTCAGACCGAGGTGTGCGGCGCCGGTGACGCCTCCTCGGCGGTGGGTTTACCGGCTCCCCGTCAGAGGACTGCGTGTCGGCAGGACCGTTATCGGTGTCGTCTGAGGGTCCGCTGGTAGGAGGGGCCGCCTCCACTGAATCCCCGCTGGCCTCGTTCACGCCGTTTTCTACCACTGGGACAAAAACACGCTGCAGGTTAGGAAGATTTCATCAAAGAGGCATTTTCTCCATGATTTCCTGTCTTTCAGACCTTCCTATCGATGTTGGTTTGATTTTAACCGGCCATGAAATTATCTGATGTGTCATATCTGACCCTTCTTCTGATTGGTTCAAACTACTGTGAGGGTTTTTAACACTAATGAAACCACATGGAATTATAACTCAAGTTTCTATCAGAACTCCAACTAGGGCTGTCACCATTCTGGATTTTAAACTTTCATAAGAGATGAGACAAAATTTAAAAAATGAACTTCCTGTTGGTGAAAAAAAGAAACAAAACATAATATTTGAATTAGAATGCTCTACAGTTTAAAAACCACTGGGTCTGAAAAGGAAAATAAGCATATATTGGTTTAAGGATTAATTTCTAAAGATAAAATCATCAAAGGATCATTTTCAGAACTAAATTGTGTCTCACCATATGGTTAGTTATGTAAAACTGAGATAAAAGGTCCTCTGAGTCCCTCCTGTGTGAAATGAATCCCTGGAAATGACATTAAAGAGAGTATTTTTCTATCAGAGCTCTGAACAGGAGGAAACAGATCTGTCTGTTCACCTCCAGTCCACAAATATTTTTAGCTGCAGACAGCAGCCTCACTGTTGGACAGACGTTCTCACAGGAGCATAAACAAACTCCACTCTGATAGATTAAATATTCCTGGAATAAAGACCGGACTCATATCCAACAGTAGATTTGCTGGAATCTGATTAAAAGTTTCCTCACCTGCAGGCGGCGCAGCGTCTACCACAGCCTCTTCTGCAGCTCCCTCCTCAGCCTTTCCATTCTCAGAGGGCGGCTTTGGCGCGGGGCTGGTTTGCCTCCCCTCCATAGATGTTGGCGGTGGCAGGGACAGGGGGGCCACTTTGTTCCTGGTCAGCCTGGGAGTGGACCAGCCACTGGAGTCGGAGCCGCTGTCCCAGCCCTCCCAGAACCAGGGCTTGTGGGAGTGCTCCATCACCCGCCGGGTCAGGCGGTACTTCACAGAGTCCTCATAGCATTTAGAGAACGTCTCCCATCGAGGATCTCTGAACTTTTTCATATATTCTGTCCGGATCTTTTTGGTCACCATTGTTCCTGTTATTGCTTGGGTTTGGATCTGTGAACACTGATGATGAGCAGAACCAGAAAAAGACAATAGAGCTGTGAAAAACTCAGGATGCCACATTAAGACATGATGGGTTAATTTTGTTTAATGAGAGAGGGATAAATGATCTGTACTATCAGCTAATATATTCATACAAATCTCTCTAAACAGAGGTGGTCATCAATAAAAAGGATTATTACAGATCAAAATTAGAATTTGTATCCTTTTCTGATTATACTAATTATATTCTAATACTTTCAGATACTGGATTTTTGAATATTTATAAGTTTTATTTTAAGAATAACATTATTGGGAATATTTTCATTTTCAATTCCAGACGTGAAAAACAGGGGAAGGGTCATTTTTTAAAAACACAGCTGAGAAAAAAAGAAAAACAACTTTAATTTCAGAATTCTGGAATTATTAGAAATTCATAACTTGAATTGGATTCTAAAATAAAATATTAGAATTCAGACTTCATTCTCCGAATCTGACTTTAATCTCAGAACTTGAAATTTCTGACAGAATTTAGAGATCCAAAAGTTAATTGAAATTTTAAGAAAAAAACATCTGATTTTTTACTGTAATCTCTAAATGAGACTTTAATCTCAGAATTCTGACTTTGATTTTAGAATTCTGACTTTGATTTCAGAGTTTAGACTTTGATTTCAGAATTCTGACTTTGATTTCAGAATTCTGACTTTGATTTCAGAATTCTGACTTTGATTTCAGAATTTTGACTTTGATTTCAGAATTCTAACTTTGATCTCAGAATTCCGACTTTAACCTTATAACTCTCACTCAACCTTAATCTCTTAATTTTACCTTTGATCTTATAACTCTCACTTTAATCTCAGATCTCTGACTGTGGTCTTGAATTCTGACTTTAATCTCAGATCTCTGACTTTAATCTCAGATCTCTGACTTTAATCTCAGAATTCTGATTTTAATCTCAGATATCTGACTTTAATCTCAGATCTCTGACTTTAATCTCAGAATTCTGACTTTTATCTCAGATATCTGACTTTAATCTCAGATCTCTGATTTTAATCTCAGAATTCTGACTTTAATCTCATATCTCTGACTTTAATCTCAGAATTCTGATTTTAATCTCAGATATCTGACTTTAATCTCAGATCTCTGATTTTAATCTCAGAATTCTGACTTTAATCTCATATCTCTGACTTTAATCTCAGAATTCTGACTTTAATCTCAGATCTCTGATTTTAATCTCAGAATTCTGACTTTAATCTCAGATCTCTGATTTTAATCTCAGATATCTGATTTAATCTCAGCATTTTGACTTTGATCTCAGAATTCTGATTTTAATCTCTGAATTCTGACTTTAATCTCATATCTCTGACTTTAATCTCAGAATTCTGACTTTAATCTCATATCTCTGACTTTAATCTAAGAATTCTGACTTTAATCTCAGATCTCTGATTTTAATCTCAGATATCTGATTTAATCTCAGCATTTTGACTTTGATCTCAGAATTCTGATTTTAATCTCAGATCTCTGATTTAATCTCAGCATTTCGACTTTAATCTCTAATTTAGGACTATAATCTCAGAATTTCCCCTTTGATCTCAGAATCCTGGGATTATGTCACAATTTAAGGATCAGATACAGATTTGAAAATCAAAAGACTAAAGCCAGAATTTTGACTTTAATCTTGTTAATTAATAAATAAAATGGATCTCAAATGTGTTTCAATGACCTCAATCCTTTTCCACAGAGATGCACCTGCACAAAACAGTACAGCGTTTTCTACCTGCAGGGCGTAGTGACGTGACTCTCCCAGGTGTGGTTTACCTGTTAACCCCGCCCACCTCCCGCCACAGCCGATTACAGGCTGAGCAGAGGAGGATTGGGGTTATTATAGACTTACTCCTGACTGCCATACACCTGCTGCTATTCCTCATACTACACCAGCATATCAATCCATCTATTTCTGCACGGAGTCTTCCCGCCTACACATGCTGTTTTTCCCTTTATTCTTTATATTTTTAACCTATTATCTCCAGTGGAAACAAACCAAATTAAATATTTATCTGGCTGAGCTGACCTACATCTGATCCCAGAGGGAAATGGGTCGGAATTTATCTTTGTCTGCAGACAAACAGCTAATTATTCTTGCTGTATTGTACAATGGAAGTGAATGTGCTATTTTATGGCTCTAAATTCAGCAGTCACACCCCATGATATGATATTCTCATAATCTGAACCTACGTTTATACCCCATGGACAAATGACCATCCGTTTTAGCATGTCAGAAATGTTTTAAAACGCCATTCAAATGTTTATTCTGAGTTTTACAATAACGGTTATCGACGAAAACAGCCACAGCCGTTCCCCTCACCTGCTTCTTCAGCCCCGTTTGTAAACACGGTGAGCCCTCAGTCCTGATGCTAACGACTCAAACGGAGCAGAACGTTTAATTTTTAAAATTAAAATTTTAGTTTTACTCACGAAGACTTCATTCCACACGAGAAGGTGAAAATTTTAAATCCCAGTCCGTCGTTTCAGCCCCGCGGTCAGACGGCAGGCATCGCTCCGCTCCTCTAACTGACAGCTAACAAACACCGAGAGCCACAAGCTAAGCTAACTGACGTACGGCAACAACTTCCGGCGTAGACCGTCAAAATAAAATCGCGAGTCGAGAAATACACTTTTCATGCCAGGACCATAAGTGGGATAAACGGGAGATCTTTCTAGGTCGGCAGAATCATGATAGCTAGTTAAGCTGTGATAACTACATTTAACTTTTAACCTGAATAAAAACCACTATTATTAAAGCAACAAAAATTAATTTCATATATTTATGCTGTAGTAAAAATAGCCGTTTTCAAAAAGTAAACCTCTTTTCATTAAAAAAAAAAAAGAAATACTCTTTTTATAAGTGATGTTAACAATGTGGATGGACAGATTCAACTACATGATAAGAAAAGTAATGTCAGAATTTATAGCTAGCTAGCTAGTTGAAAAAAAGCTGTGGCAAAAAGGACAAAATGTGGGGGAAAAAATGGCACAAACAGCTTAAAAGGGCATGGAAAAAGTTGTGAAACAGTTACAAAAGTAGTACAAATAAATGATTCCAACATCAGAGCCTAATAATAGCTTTAGACTCTTTATAGCTCCAAAATGTAGTAACTGATAGCCAGGATGCTAGCACCAATGCTACTGATTCAATAAACATACTTCAGACCTGGGGAGGGTCCATTCTGGGTTTATCAGGGTCCATTCTGGGTTTATCAGGGGCCATTCTCTGGGTTTATCAGGGGCCATTCTGGGTTTATCAGGGTCCATTCTGGGTTTATCAGGGGCCATTCTCTGGGTTTATCAGGGTCCATTCTGGGTTTATCAGGGTCCATTCTCTGGGTTTATCAGGGTCCATTCTCTGGGTTTATCAGGGGCCATTCTCTGGGTTTATCAGGGGCCATTCTGGGTTTATCAGGGTCCATTCTCTGGGTTTATCAGGGGCCATTCTCTGGGTTTATCAGGGGCCATTCTCTGGGTTTATCAGGGGCCATTCTGGGTTTATCAGGGGCCATTCTCTGGGTTTATCAGGGTCCATTTTCTGGGTTTATCAGGGGCCATTCTCTGGGTTTATCAGGGTCCATTTTCTGGGTTTATCAGGGGCCATTCTGGGTTTATCAGGGGCCATTCTCTGGGTTTATCAGGGTCCATTCTCTGGTTTATCAGGGTCCATTCTGGGTTTATCAGGGTCCATTCTCTGGGTTTATCAGGGTCCATTCTCTGGGTTTATCAGGGTCCATTCTCTGGGTTTATCAGGGTCCATTCTCTGGGTTTATCAGGGTCCATTCTCTGGGTTTATCAGGGTCCATTCTCTGGTTTATCAGGGTCCATTCTCTGGGTTTATCAGGGTCCATTCTCTGGGTTTATCAGGGTCCATTTTCTGGGTTTATCAGGGTCCATTCTCTGGGTTTATCAGGGTCCATTCTCTGGTTTATCAGGGTCCATTCTCTGGGTTTATCAGGGTCCATTCTCTGGGTTTATCAGGGTCCATTTTCTGGGTTTATCAGGGGCCCAGCCTATTCTGTAAGAAGGTCTGGTAGGACCAGAGCCATTTATACCACTGGGTAGAACAAAGTATGGAGATCAAAATGTAAATCACTGAGGGTTTGGTGGAAAATTTACTTGTGCCCACTTCTTAAATTGGTTTTAAAATCAGTCATTTCTATTTTACTTGTGTACGTTTTTGCTTTACAAGCAAAACCAAGTACAATTTTCTCTAATTCTATAATTTATCATGAACACATTTGTAAAAAGTCCCATTATAATACAGTTAAAATAAGACAGTGTCCACACTAGGAAGCTTAGCGAATGAGAAAATAATCCTTTAAATGTGCCTTTGCAACCCTGAAACTGAGATTGTTATGGTGGCACCTTTGACAAGCCTTTTCCACCCACGCTTTTATTTTGAAAGAGAAAACATTACCCACTTCCGGTCAGCTCTTGGTTAACTTTGTTTAACTCGACGGATCGAAAGAGAAAATGTAATAAAAAAAAGAAATATGATTTTTCCTTGAAGATGCAGCGAATGAACTGCGCATGCGTGCTCTGCCTCCATCTGTGCTGTGATGACAACAGGTGAAGAACAGGAGGATCAGAGTGGTAAGAAGTTATTTCCTCTTTCTGATTGGCTGAAGAGAGGCAGGTAGAGGATGATAGATGTCTGGTTAAACCCTGATACTGTTTAGTTTGGCTCACACACGCTGCTGGGTTTAATTCAGCTCTTAAAACCTGATCTATGTGTTTGTTTTGGAGCTTAAGAGCTTTATAAACGTTATGAAGGATCTGCTTTCTCTCATCTGTTTGGATTAGGAGCAGTGAAGTGGGGTTTTAATGGGTGAGAGCTTACAGATCGTTTTAAAAGGATGTTTGGAGTTGCTGTTTATTATCTTGATCTTTTTAGCAGCTTATAAATGTCCTGAGTTTCTTTATTAATGGTCTGGAAAAGCTCATGTGGGATGATTTTTTACTTTTAACTCTGTCGGAAACAAAGTTCATGACTATTCTCAAACCCAGGAGTGGCTTGCTAAAAGCAATCATAGTGAATAAAGGATTTAGGAGCATTTTTTCACAGTTACCAAAGCCCAAGACCTTCAGGACAGACCCTAAATCTAAACCTCCAAACAGTCCATCAGCTCTGAGAGGGGACCCAAACATTTAAACATGTCTAAGAACTGATGGAGTCTCCCACAGTCCTTCTGGTGAACTCTAGTCCAGATTGAATCTGAGTTTTCTTCAACAGTGTCTTTCTCTTTGCCACTCTCCCATAAAGCTCTGACTGGTGAAGAACCCGGCCAACAGTTGTTGTCTGCAGAGTCTCTCCATCTCAGCTGCTGAAGCTTGGAGCTCCTTCAGAGTAGTCATAGGTGTCTTGGTGTCCTCTCTCACTAGTCTCCTTCTTGCACGCCCACTCAGTTAGTGAGGACGGTCTGATCTAGGCAGATTTACACGTGTGACATATTCCTTCATGTCTTCATGATGGATTTAACTGAACTCTGGGGGATGTTCAGAGAGATGACCCCTGACTTAGACTTTTTAATAACCTTTTCTCTGAGTGTTCTTTTGTCTTCATGGTGTAATGGTAGCCAGGAATACTGATGAACCAGTGACTGGACCTTCCAGACTCAGATGTCTTTATACTACAATCACTGTGAGACTGCTAGCACCAACTGTCTGGAAATCTGTTGAATTAGCTCAGTCACTTTAAAGGGGGTGAATATTTATGCATATTTATTTTTCATTTTGACATTGAAGAGTTTTTTTGTATTTCATTTTTTGTCTGAAAAAGCCAAATAATATTGACCGTGATTGATTTGTAAAATAAAAGGCACTTTCACATACACTTACATGCACATGTACACACTTACATAAACATTACACAACACATTGTTACTATTAATATTAATTACATTATTATGAATATTTCTTTGTTTGGTTTATTCATCTGTCCATGTTGGGCACTGATCATCAACTGGTGGCCAGGGGGCCACATCAGGCCCCCCAAAGCTTCTGTCCGACCTTTGAAGGATCATTACATTCAGAAAAGGAGGAAAAGAAGATTTTTTAAGAGTTTCTATTGGCTTTAAATGTCTGCAACTGTTAAATCCATCCTACAAAAAATTAACATTGAAATAGTTTTAGAATGACTTAACATTTGATCTGTTTTTACAGAGATTTAGTGCCATAATTAGTTGATCTTTAAAAAAAGGTTGGCAGAAGTGCTGCAAATATGACCAGATAAAGTGGTGAAAAGAGGTTAAAATGTGGCAAAAAAATATGGTAAAAGAGGAAAAAAGGCACAGAAGGTATCAAAAATTGGTAACAAGGCAGAAACTGATTAAAGAGTGTCACACAGGGTATAAAACTGCAGAGAAAGTGGTTTAAATTGGTTAAAATCTTTCAAAAAATTGGGTTAAAGAGGCTAAAAGTATTAACAATGAGTTTGAAGTGGGAAAAATTGGTTTTAAAGTTGCAAAAATTGTTGAAATAATGTAATGAAAAGGGGTAAAATTTGGATCTTAATGAATCTGGATAATTATTATTATCTTGACAGTCATTAAATCAGTAAATAAACCTGTAACATGATATATTTTAACCCCTTAAAGCCTGTTGTATCATATTTGATACATACTTTAAAGATACCTTTATCTAATCAATATGATCAATAAATTACTAAAACAATTCTGAATACAATCTAATAAATGATAAAAATGCCTTAAGTGGATTATCAGTTACCAAAAAACCTAATGTATCAAATAAGATATAAAAAAAATTGTATATGTGTATTGTATATTTTTGGATTTCAGTAGAAAGTGAAATAAACATTTCAGTTCAAAAAGATTAGAATTTTCTGGCTATAATTTGTGTTTTCAGGCTGTAATGGGTTAATCTGTGTGGAGATTTAGAAATAAAAACAGACGTCTTCAGTGAAAATGACAGGATTCTTTTATTCCTTAAATCTTTTTGGTCTTTTCTGAGTTTCTTCTAAAATTCTCTGTCACAGTTGGTCTGAGTTGAAGCGTATCACTCTCACACACTCTCAGCATCACTCACATTCAAGCACAAAAATAAAAACAGGAGGAATAAATAACATATGTACAGGTCAGGCCGTGGTCGTGGTCGTGGTCGTAGGACGGCTGTGTGGCGGCGGCGGCGTGTTTAGAAGCACTTGCGGTGGACGATGCTGGGGCCGGCCTCGTCGTACTCCTGTTTGCTGATCCACATCTGCTGGAAGGTGGAGAGGGAGGCCAGGATGGAGCCGCCGATCCACACCGAGTATTTACGCTCAGGAGGGGCGATGATCTGCACAAGAGAAAGAAATCTGATTAAAATTTAAAAGCACACAGAGTAATATTGCTGTAGGAGAAATCAGGACCATTCAGCTGCCTAGGGCTGGGCAAATTATCAAGTTTTTTTAGATGGATTTATTGATGCATATTAGGGTAAGACATGTCCTTTAAATCAATATAGTTAATGTGGATGTTTATACTTAATAAAACAGTCACAGTTAAGCTCAAAGCTCAGGGAAAGCTGACGATAGAAACCAGACTCTGGGGTCAAGTGTACTTGGACCAGGTCCCTAATGTGAAACCAGTCTGACCTTGATCTTCATTGTGCTGGGAGCCAGAGCGGTGATCTCCTTCTGCATGCGGTCAGCGATACCCGGGTACATGGTGGTGCCGCCGGAGAGCACATTGTTGGCATACAGGTCCTTACGGATGTCAATGTCGCACTTCATGATGCTGTTGTAGGCGGTTTCATGGATGCCAGCGGACTCCATACCTGATTAGATGCACAGCAGAGAGATTTAGAGTATAAAGTGAGATTTAACCTTTAGTTATTCCACCTTGAACTGAACACAAATCTGTTCGTAACACCTACCGATGAATGAGGGCTGGAACAGGGTCTCTGGGCAGCGGAAACGCTCGTTACCGATGGTGATGACCTGACCGTCGGGCAGCTCATAGCTCTTCTCCAGAGAGGAGGAGGAGGCGGCGGTGGCCATCTCGTTCTCAAAGTCCAGAGCCACGTAGCAGAGCTTCTCCTTGATGTCACGAACGATCTCACGCTCAGCTGGAAACAGAGAGGACACATCAGACCGTTAAAAAAGGAGGGAAGGAAACACTGGGATACTGAAGTCTACGTAGACACTGTGAGCCTCAGAACCGTTCAGGGTTGTCCTTCCACTAGAAACCATGATAATTGGGCATGTAGGAGACACTATTTCTCATGTAGTTGACCTCATTTAAGAAAAACATGGTTGATTCATTGTCTCAGTCAACAGTTCTACATTACCCACAACCTTATAATGTCACAGCAACACTTCTGACTGGCTGAATCTACCTTTACACGTAAAACTTCTACAATCACTGCCACTCAAAGTGAATCTAATTGTTGTTTTTTAAAATAAGACGGTTTAACTTGGGTAATCATAGAAAAACATGGTTTATTCACAATTGCAGAAAACTACACTACATTACCCACAATCCTCTAGTGTTCCACAGCAATGTCTCTGATTGGTGGAGTGTGAATTTCAGCCGTGGGCTGCTACTAGTGAAACTGGTGGTTGTGAAAAAGTGGGTGGTAACTTCTGAGCTCTATTGCGTCAAAAACATCACAGAGAACCGAATCAGCCAATAGAAATGTATGTAAATAATTCTGTTGTAGTAGATGGTTTCAACCTGTAGAGGGCAGTCACTATGCATATTTTCAACACAAAATGTAGAATTTAAATATTTCCTGCTGTAACAGGTCTCTGAGGGTTTAGGTACGCTTTCAGACTAAACCAGCCCAATCAGATTTGACTCTGTAAATCCTTAGCTGGGACGTCCCATCTTCATATTTTTCTCAGATTTAAGAGAGGGAAAGAAACGTCAAATCAGGTGCCACATCAAAAGAAGGCTGTTTTTCTTTTTACCTGTTGTGACGAAGGAGTAGCCGCGCTCAGTCAGGATCTTCATGAGGTAGTCGGTCAGATCACGACCAGCCAGGTCCAGACGCATGATGGCGTGAGGCAGAGCATAGCCTTCATAGATGGGCACGTTGTGGGTCACACCATCGCCAGAGTCCAGAACGATACCTGAGACGGACACAGCAGGGTCAGCTCATGATGCAGATTACATAGCAGAGAAGTTAAAATCCAGATCCTGGACCGTTCTTTACAGCAGACTCACCGGTGGTACGTCCGGAGGCGTAAAGGGACAGCACGGCCTGGATGGCCACGTACATGGCGGGGACGTTGAAGGTCTCAAACATGATCTGAGTCATCTTCTCTCTGTTGGCTTTGGGGTTGAGGGGGGCTTCTGTCAGCAGGGTGGGGTGCTCCTCAGGGGCCACACGCAGCTCATTGTAGAAGGTGTGGTGCCAGATCTTCTCCATGTCGTCCCAGTTGGTGATGATGCCGTGCTCGATGGGGTACTTCAGGGTCAGGATGCCCCTCTTGCTCTGAGCCTCGTCGCCCACGTAGGAGTCCTTCTGACCCATACCGACCATCACACCCTGAGGGGAGAGGAGAATAATAAACACATTTCTTGAGCAGTTCTCGTAAGCTTCAGCCACAATAAAAAATACAGAGGAGTGGCTTTAAACTCATTAAGTAAGACATATATAATGTTTGTTCCCAAAGAGACATCAGTAAAGGGGTACAAGATCCCCGGGTGTACCTGGTGACGGGGACGGCCGACGATGGAGGGGAACACGGCCCTGGGAGCGTCGTCTCCAGCGAAGCCAGCCTTCACCAGGCCGGAGCCATTGTCGCACACAAGGGCGGTGGTCTCGTCGTCGTCACACATGTCTGCGGGTTATCTGAAAGAGGAGAGAGGCGGGAAATGTTTACTGAGGGTCACTGGTGGCTCATTCATTTCAACAGAGAACATAAACAGGGCTGGTCTGAGAAATTTAGAGGCTCTCATTCAGTTTCAAAACCCACAAAGTCAGCTTTTTTGACCCTCCTGGCCCTTACACTGAGTTTCTATCTGAATTCCTTTCTATCATTATTGTAGGAGACTTCACCATCTACATGGATGTTCAGAATGATAGCCTTAGCAATCAACTGGCCTCACATAGGGCAGGGGTCATCAAGCAAATGTGCACAAGGGCCAGATTTAGTTTTGACGAGGACTCTCAGGGCCGGACTTTCAAACAAACTAAAACTAAATAAATATATTGTGCTAATAAACATATTATTGTTTTTTTCTTTCAAATCCTAGGGAATGGGCCCTCCCCAAATGTGATTTAGCACCAATATTTACCCATTTTGACACCTTTGAATCCCTTTTCAATACATCATTCTACCATTTCTGAAACATTTTTTGCCACTTTTAAACCAAGTTTTACCACTTTTTGCCCATTTTACCTCTCTTTAGCCCCTTGCAGTCACTAGCCTGCCAATTATTGCCCCTGTGTGCTGCTTTTAAACCCCTTTTTACTACTTTTCCAGGCTATTTTAGCTATATTTTAGTTAACTTTTGATACTCGTTGGCCCTTTAGGCCTCTCTGACACAATTTTTGCAATTATTAAACCCCTTTGTATTACTTTTCCTTCATTTTTTATCCCCTTTGTGCCACTTTTAACTATTTGCCACATTTTTAACCCCTTTTCATTATTGTGTTTGCACTATTTTTGCCAATTTTACCCTATTTTAAAATACTTTTTGCCCCTTTTTTCCTCTTTACCAATTTATGCCACATTTAACCTCTTTTCACCACTTTTCCAGCCAAGTTTTGTCCCTTTGTGCCACCTGTAACCCATTTTGCTGCTGTCTAACCCTTTTTCTGGCCAGTTTTGCAGCATTTCCACCAGTCGTAACCTATTTCATGAAATATATTTTTGAAAGAATTACTAATAATGGCTGACAAGTGAATTTCTGTAAAACCAGATCAAATGCTCAGTCATTCTAAAACATTTTCAATATTAAATGTTATTATATTAATCTTGTGGTGGGTTTAACAGCTGCAGACATTTAAAGACAAATTACCCTTAAGACCAGAACATCTTCTTTTCCTCCTTTAATGATCTTCTGGGGGCCGGACTGGAAGCTTTGGGGGGCCTGATATGGCCCTCGGGCCGCCAGTTGATGATCAGTGACATAGGGTTGTTTATAAACCTACTCATTATGATTGATTCTGATTTATTTATATAGTTTTACCGCACAGTAATCCACTGATTCACTGTTTCAGTATGTCTTTGCCTTATCTACATTTAAAATGACCATCTTAATTATTTAAAATAATTTTAGACATAGCCCTAGTATTGATTAACACCTATAATGGCTGTATCTTTGGGCCCCTTGGAGCTCGAGGCTCTTGGAAAATGCCCACCCTTGCCTAATGATAAAACAGCTATAAATAATACTGCATCTTAGGTTTGTTAGATGCTCACATAAACCCTCAAATTACAACATAATTACACACAAATGATCCATGAACAAGGCAAAGTTCATGGATATGTGATGTTTAAACATAAAAATAATAGTAATGTATCGCCCCAGTCAAAGCCACAGTATTTACTGTTGTATCTATAATGGTATTATTCTAATTCTGTAGTTATTCAAAGGTTTATCTACACCTACATTTATTATTTAAACTTTATGAATTACCCACTGACCACAACTATGTTTGGATGATGTATAAAACCAACTAAATAAGTTTAACCAGTTAAATATAACAGAATTCCCATTTACCTCCATTCACAATGATGATGCCTTCACAATCTCCTCATAGAATCCTATATCTAAACTTTAAAGCCTCTGTTTGTATTTTACATTTACTGTTCTTTTTCTTTCCCCTATTATTTGACTGTTTAACATTTTGATAACAAGTGGAGGAAGAAAAAACGCACAAACTGATAAAAGGACAGGTCCTGTATTCAGAATTGTGTCGCTCTGTGTTTAAAATGTTGTGAAAGGCAAGTTAAGGAGCAAGCTAGGCTGTAGAGGGGATATAATGTTTAAAAGTAGGTGAAATATAATTAACTGTAGAGTAATGAAGAATTATCGCAACATTCCATTCCAGTATTTCAGAATTTCGTCCAGGTTTTGTTGTCGTTCTACTAAAAAGCCAAAATTTTCCACAGCGCCTGAATGCAGCAGCACTATCTGCCTCATAGGAAGTTTCCCACTCCCTATCAAAATAAAAGCCGATGAAACCGGCTATGGTTCACCGCTATCTTCCATCAATTCTGTCAATCCGGATTAATCTCAATCTATTTAACTCAGCTAACGTCGTTAATTTAAAAAGCTAGCTCCGCTCTCCACATCCACCCAGCCCATCCCTCCCCAGTCAAAGCCGCTTACCTCTGCTCGTCTCCGGCCGTCAGTGAGGAACTTTGACCGCTGTGGGTTCCAGCTGATAGGAGGTGACAGGCAGCGACCACCGGGCCCCTTATATACCCGTCTATCCCCTCCATACCACCCGGGGAGGTGTTTTTTTCTCCTCCGCAGACAGCCGCTAGGAATGTCGGAGTATTCGGGAGGAATTCGGCGGGCTGTTCGTCCATACATGGTCGCGCGGGAGGGCGGCCGTTAAGAATCCGAACAGAAGCTCGCGCGCCGGGCGGCCCATATATGGAGAGGAAGCCCCCGCGAGCCCGTGTATGGAGCGAGACCAGAGCGAGGCACCGACCGTACCGACCGAGCTACTACTACTACTATAATCACACATCAACTCATCTGACAGGAAGCACACACGCCCATTCAGCACACCGACGTTTATTTTGAAATTTTAATAGTTTATATCCAGGGGAGGGCGAAACTTTTACAACAAGGAGGACCCCTGTGAGGCATTAACCTCTAGCTGGGATCCTCCTCTTCCAAAAATCTACAATTATCTTACATTCCCAGGGGAATAATCCAAAGTTAAATATTTATGACAGTGGCGGACCCAAGGAGTTTGGGGGGCAGGGGCAAAAATGATTAAAGGGCCCCTGCTGTGGTGGGGCAGCTGCAAACAAAGTACAAGAAACCCCAGCTAAGACCGAACATTTATGTGATTAAAAGACCATAACACAGGTATAATTATCTAGCTCCGTGGTTCTCAAATGGTGTGGCAAGGCACTAGCAAGTCAAGGTGTGCCCTGGGGGCCTGGCTGGGCCCCTGAAAACCCCCAGAGTATGTTCCCTCCCCAGCTGTGATGGATTGATGATCAGTGTGTGTGTGTTGGATCAGTAGCATTGGTGCTAGCATCCTGGCTAACAGTTACCTCATTTGTCAAGCTATTATTGAGTTAAAATTGGTGTTGTGATTATTAGTTAACCCATTTTTCTACCCATATTGCCACTTAATTTGATGACTTAAACCATTTTTGATGCCTTTTTTTCAATTTTACAACTTTTTTTTAATACTTTTGACCCATTTTTGCATCTTTTTGCCATATTTACCCTTTTTTGCTACTTTTGCTATTATTTGGACATTTTTTTTGCCAATTTTTACATCACTTTTAACCCTTTTACCACCTTTTAGCAACTTTAACCCCTTTTGCCACTTTTCTGCCACTTGTAACTTATTTTGCCACCTTTTTGCCAACTTTAGCTCACTTTGCCTTTGTTTGGACACTTTTTTGCCTAATTTGGCCCATTTTTAAAATTACTTCAAACCCATTTTTACCACCTTTTAACAACATTTAACCCTTTAAGTGCCAAAGTCGCAAGATTGCGACAAGCAACATTGCTGAATTAAACAGGCTCTAACTGCAAATATGGTGCCTAATGTTGTTACTACTTTACACCAGGAGATGGCGGACATGAGTAACTTCAATCCCAGCAGCATTTATGGGCGTGTTTCTATTCAAAGTTTTGGAGAGAGGGAGGAGGCGGTGGTTGTAGTCGGAGTGTAACGAAGTGAGAGAGAGTTAATTGTAGTGAGAATACTCATGATGCTGGGAGGAATAGAGGAATATTCACCCTCTGACATGACGTTCAGTCGTCCGCTGAAACCATGGGCGAGACTGACGGTGTGTCTGTGAGCACTGACAGCGCGTCCATGCGCCATGATAGTCCACAAGCAGCACATACCGAGGCCGATGCTTTGCCTCACCGTGGCCGGGGAGGGAGGGGATGTGGTGGGGGTATCGGGGTGGTCAGAACACCCACCGCGAAAAGTGACGGGGGTAGGGAATGAAAAACACTGCGGAGGTAGGGGCAGCTGTGTTAGAAACCGCGGGAGAAAATGCACAGCCAATGGCAGTAGAGGCCGCCTGGTGATGTCAGAATATGCAAATTAGATGAGCGAATTTACTCCCATCACAAACTTTGGGTCATACTGAAGATTTTTCTCATTTCCCAATTTGTTCATTTAGACAGCACCAAGTTGAGCTTTTTTTTTTTTTTTAAATTTGACTCATTACTGGGCACCAAAGCGTAGGCTTTTTTAAAACTGGTCTCTTTACATGGTACCCAACAGAGCAACTTATCACAGTTCACTAACATAAAGGCATTTTTTCAAACATAGAACACCCTCTGCCCGCCTCAGCACCATGGGGACCAGAGCTTTCAGCTGCTCTGCTCCCCAACTCTGGAACTCACTCCCACCAGACATCCTGAACATTGACTCTCTCCCTCTCTTCAGATCTAGACTCCAAACCCACCTGTTCAGGATAGCATATTCATTGTAATTTCTTTGTCCCATTTTATACTGTTTGCTTTTATCTACTGTTTTTATTGTGCCTGGTTTCATCTAAAAAGTGACCTTGAGTGTTCAGAAAGGCGCTTATAAATAAAATGTATTATTATTATTAAAGGGAGGGATTGCTCCTCCTGTTTGGAGTCCAACAGTGAATATGACTTATTCAATGATTTCATTAAATGTCTTCGTAATTGCTGATCAACGACCCAAATAGAAACAGAAAACACGTTTTTGTAGCATTTGCTCTTTTGTTATTCACTTTTATTATCTGAAATAATATTTTAAAGGTCACATATTTTACCCTTTTAGGAAAAGTTTCTCAGAGGTCCCCAAAACATGCCTGTGAAGTTTGTTGCTGAAAAAACCCTCCAGTATTAGATTTTTGCATGTCTATAAACCCCTCTGTTTGAGCCCTGCTCAGAACCAGCTGTTTCTGTGGCTTTAAATGTTAATAAACTATCTGACTCCACCCCTGACCCCGCCCCTCTCAGGAAATGGATTTGGCTTAATGGATGTGGCTCTCCTGATCCTGCTCTCATCAGGAGAGGGAGGTGGAACTTTCTTCCAAGCAGGGAAGGTAAACCAAACCTGGGGGCGGGGCTAACTCCCCAGGTGACATCATAAGGGGAAAATCTGAGAACAGTTTGTTTCAGGACACATTTTCTGAAAGGTTGTGGTGGGGGTGGATTGTGGACAGGGCAGGGGAACATATTTTTGTTGGAAAAACCTTAAAAAGTGATTTTTCCACAATATGTCCCCTTTAACACTTTTCACACCACTGTGGCATCAGATTGAGTTTGCATTAAAATCTGATTTCACAGTTTCCCTCATATTTTGGGGGTAAAATAATAAAAAAGGCACCAGAAGATGCCATATGGTTATAGCAGGGTTGTATAATTATCACATTTTTATTGCGATTAATCTCTGATTTTTTGCAGTTAACACGAATAACTGCATCCCTTTTTATGACATTTTTAAACATCTCTATTTTACATTTGAAACTGTTTTAGTTTGACTGAGGCGATACGGGAAACTGTTCTGTGGTGGTATGAATAAAAAGCTGTTATTGTGAAAGGGTAACTGACTTCCTGTTTGGATACAGACGGCTTTTATGGACGATCAAAGTAGTGACATGAACTTCACCACAGGAAAAGGAGCTTGTTATGGACTGAAAAGGAAATAAATGAACGACAAGAAGGTAAAAGAGCTGTCTGAGTTTTTAAAGGTAAATGAGACACAGAGGAGAGGTGGAGGACTGATTTTACATCTCTGCAGCTGCAGGGAGACGCTGACGGGGATTTATCAAAGAAAGGGAGGCCATTATTCTGGATTTGTTTTAAATTTGAGCACTAACTATGGACTGTATTTAATCTGATTAGTTTTGACAGTTTATAGTGAAACAGTTAGAAATGCTGCTTACATTAACATTTTCATTCCTTTATTATACCGACACCTCTGAAATGAACCAGGAGGAATTTCCAGCTGTTTGTCCGTTTCAGTGAGGATGTCAGTGAAGCTTAGTCAGAGGAGCAGGATTCCTCCCATGTGTTCGAGGGTATAAATGTCCTTATTTGGGTCACCTTGGATGTCCTGTGAGTGGATAGCAGTAAAGCATCAGAGACCGTCTCCCCCACATTCTTCCCTGTGCGGGGTCAAAGGGGCGTGGTCAGGGAAAGGACAGGCGCTTAGACGGGGAACCTAGAGGGTACCTGAATGTGTTTTATCCCAGTCAGTGTACTTTCTGGCAGATCCATGTCCTGGTTGAAACCAGACTGAAAAACGGGAGAAACTCTTGGTAGTCAGATTTTTGGTTTTTAACCAAAAGTGGAAAAAATGAAAAAACAAAAAAACAAACAAACAAACAAAACGAGCTGCTATTCTGTTTCTTTGATCAAAAATGGGAAATATGAAAAAATAAGCCTTTATTCTGTTTTTCCATTTTTTACTGAAAATAGCCACTAGATGGCTCTTGATTTGACATGAGGGCTTTTATTTTGAAATACTTACCTTTCCCAATTGTCACATGACTTCCTGTTCCTCAAGAATATAATTACGCAAGTGAAGAAAACAAAATAATGGAATTTTGAACAACAACAACAACAACCCTGTTTTTTAAAATTTTATTAATTTTTTTGTTTTTGTGACCAAACAAACAAACAAACGTAAAAACAGCTAGTTTTCCATTTTTTCATTTTCAGTCAAGAACGGAACAACGGAATAACAGCTCATTTTATTGTTTTTCCATTTTTGGTCAAAAACCAAAAAACAGGATAACGAGAGTTTCTTTTCAGTCTGGTTTCAACCAGGAAATGGATCTGCCAGTAAGTACACTGACCTGTCCCCCCTCTTAGTCCACCAGTACCTGGAATGGGAGCACACTGGTTGTACTGGACAGCCCCCATGATGCATTGCAGCTCTCAGTGGAGCTTAATGACCAGCCAATGAGTGGCATAGCCTACAAGTAGCCAAACAAGTTAAATTTGAATATCTAACTTTATGCCACTGTGCAGTTTTATTACGCCCGGAGCAGAGAGGAGAGAAAGCATCTCTACTTAGATAAATAAAAGATATGAAAATAACAGTCCTCAAATGGGATCAGGATCCTGAGCCAATCCCGAATACTGAGACCGGGTTATTGATCATCAGAAATGAATGACTTTAGTTGTGATTTTCCTGACTCAGCAGGAACTTCTCTGAGCTCTGAGATCAAACTAGGGATTTAGTTTTCTTCAGTTAGAAATGTGTAGGACTAGTTTATCTGAAAACCCTTAAATGTTTGATGAAAACAGGAGCAGCTGAGTGGCGTCCACACTCAGGTTTCTAAAAGCAGAAGGTCAGGACCCTGAGCGTGTCGGACAGCTGCAGCCGGAGGACTGAGCCAGGATTCCTCAGAGACAAACACCGAGCCGACACGCCCGGCTGTGTTTATCCAACTGTTAGCGAGCTCGGCGAGGTGTCAGAGCGGCGGACTGAGGTTTAAACAGAGTATGATCAGACTGAAAGTATGGCCGCACGCTGCAGTCATCAATCTGAAGAGGGAAGTTGATGCAACAGAAGAATTTGGTGACAAATATCTTCCCTTTTACAGACATGATCACCTCCTCTGCAGGGCTCATTGTTGTGATTTTGGGTTGTCATCGTCTGTCCCAGCTATTCTGGTGATCCTGATAATCTGTGAGGGAGTTTCTACAAACTTTAGATTTATTTTCTTCATGACTGGAGGAAGACCTCAGTCCATTTAGGAGGTCTTAGTTTGAAGCTTAAGGTCATGGGTCTCGTGTTTATCCTCATACATGTTCTCCAAACTCTGCACTAATGTTTACTCTGACTCAAGGAAGGGCTGATTCGATTTTGGAGGTCAAAGGTCAAGGTCAGCCCTTACTGAGAACATCTAACACAGAAATCCCCCCAGCACTTCTTCTTAAACCTTAACTCTCTCTAGGGAGGCGTACACACCAGACCGAAGTTCTACTTTTGGATAGAAGAAACCTTTAAGTATTTTGGTCAAGTAAAAGACCTTTTATTGGTGGGGGGTCTGTTTTATCTTTCCTTCCACTTATCTGGGGACAGGTCTCTGTGAGAATGCGTACTCTCTCTTTGGTTTTACAGGGACCTGAGGGCTCACTGCATTGGCCCTGGGGCAGCCCCAGGTCTCAGTCCACTTCCAACTGCACACTGGTGTGGTTCGTTTGAGGTGGGAAACAAAGCAGACCAACTTGTGAACCAAAGGCAGGAAGAGGCATAGAGTGTAATGATATAAGGATTTATATGTGATTTAATACGCTCAAATACATGTCGGTACGTCGCTTGGCGTCTGTGTAGCCATGGCAACACGTAGTCGGTGCTGATTTATTCATCTCATGTAAAGAACGACATGTTGGACAGCTCACCACCTCGCTGGCTGCTCATAATGCCCCAATGCAAAACTAGAAACCCTAAGACAGTGTTAATTTGGTGTTTTTTCATTGTTTATGTGGAAAAATAGACCAGCGGAAAGAGATGGATTTACGGCTTCGTCTTCTTCTACGCCTTCTTTTCTTCTTTGTTGCTGTTTGCTTGTGACGACCGCGCCCCTAACGGGCAGAGGTTGTAGCTGTTCAGACGGTTTGGTCCGTTTGACCAAGAGAGCAGTGTGAATGCAAATCAAATCAAAGGGGAGTACAACAACACTGCCATTTCTGTTCCAAAACAGACCAAGTCCCCTGGACTATCAGGTGGGAAAATGACCTAAAACTAGACTAAAATATAATGTAATCTTTGTCGGACATTCAAAATCCATGACATTTCTCCACTGTTAGTGGAGAATCTGTCAAAAAACAATACATCTGTATCTATTCTCAGCTGTAGAAAGCAGGGACCCCAGGTTAGACAGAGAACACACTACCATGATTTGGTACCAGATTTAGGCAAGAAAATAAATGCTTGGACTAAAAGTAAAGACTAAAATGTGAGGACTTTTATGGACTAAAACTAGACTAAAACTAAAAAGGATAGAAATGACTATAATGTGACTAAAACTGAAATGCATTTCATTTAAAGACTAAAACTAAAATTAAAAATAGCTGCCAAAATTAACACTGGTTGCCAGAGAACCGTGGGCAATCCAGACCTGAGAAGCCTCCTTTTTCAGCGTGACGGCTTCCTTCAGCGCTGGCGTCCACCAGCAGGTTCTTAGGCTGCAGCCATGACCGACACTGACGGTCTCCAGGCCACAACTTCTACATTTTCCCTAAACTTTACACAAATGTCCACTCTGACTCAAGGATGAAGATTTTGGAGGTCAAAGGTCAAAGACCTCATTCTACACTGTAGCTTCTTAACTTCTTTAAAACATTTTTTTTGAGTCGTCATCCAAAAAGGGGGCCTGGACTTGGATAAGGTTCTTGAAAACGAGACAGAGGAGAGAAATATAAGGCGAGGCCTTTCAGAGGAGAGATGAAACATCTTTAAGAACCTTCCCCAAGTCCAGCTCCCCCTATTAGATCAAACTTTGGACAACCATGACCTGGATGAATGAGGACCTACACAGACATCTTACTTCCTATCAGGAAAAGTCGCTATATATTTGCCTTTATGCCTCAATTCAGCTCTCAAACTCTTCACTAGCTCTGTAATCCAGCATTTATAACAAACACGCTCCTGTGCCATCAAAAACATAAGATTTCTACCAGCCCTGCTTTCTGACCCACAGCTGAACCTCCTGGAGTGTGTAAAGTTCAGTTGTGGTTTTAGTTTCCATATATCTGATGAATCTGAGCTCACTCTTTGGCTCTGTGGGCCGGACTAAACCCAACGCCAGTGAAGAAGCCTGTTGAGGCGGGTTTTTGCTGCACGGTTGACTTGTGTGGGTCGATAACAACGGGCTAGGTCTAGAACTCTCTTCACCGAGTGCTTATTCCTTTATGGTGGCACAGCAGTCTTGTGTTTCTCTCATATTTTGCAGTAAAAAGCAGCAGAGAAGAGTAAGACAGAGCTGGTGTCCCTAATCTAACCTACTTACAGTATTTTTAGGTGAGCTGGATCTCTGTCAGAGCTGCACTCAGCGAGCCAAGCAGCTCAAATCTATTTATAACCAACATCTGTCCCTCGTCACCTCGACACCAGGAAGTCCTGACTAATGCCGCCTGCAGGCTCACCTGTCTGGATCTCTCTACAGCTCATTAGGGCCGGCATGACACCAAAATATTACACTTAGACACATGATACTAAAACTCAGTAATGGGTTCTGTGAGAGCTAAGTTTAATAAGAAAGGTTCATTTATCTAAGAGCCTTTAAACCAGCGATACTCAACACGTGGCTCTGAAGGCACATATGGCTCTTTATTTGAAATTTCATTCCCCCAGAAAACCTTAAGAAAAGGTCAACTTTAACCTCAGAAATTATCCATGGTAAGTAACATGAATCAGTTTGTTTCCACTCTTGTACAGTTGGCTTATATTGTCAACTTTGATTTTTTTGTTTGTATATTTTCATTACCCTTATTTGCAATTTTTTTCCCCTTTTTGGCCAATTTCAATCTTTTATTGCAGCTTTTAAAGCCCATGTTTGCCACTTCTTTTGCCCCTTTCCCCAGTTTTGTCTTTTTGTCCTGCTTTTTGCTATTTGCAATTTTTGCCATTTTTTCTACCCATTTCAGCCAGCTTTCACCCCTTTTTTTGCAAATTTCAGTCTTTTTTACAGCTTTTTAAGCACATTTGCCAGTTTTTTTTTTCCCCATTTAACCAGTTTTTTCTTTTTTGTTCTGCTTTTTGCATTTTTTTCCCACTTTTTGCCATGATTTGCCCATTCTCACCCATTTAAGCTGCCTTTGTCCATTGAGTGTCACTTTTTTCCTCATTTTTGTCCATTTTAGTGTCTTTTCACTCATTTTTACCATTTTGATCAATTTTACCACCTCTTAACTTGTTTTTTGTAATCAATTTTTGCCATTTTTCACCAGATTTTGCCTCGTTTAGCTTTTCATTTTTTTTCTTTTTGCAATTTTTTGCCCCTTCTTGCACATTAAAGCTGCGTTTTGCCATTGTATGCCACATTTGCCCATTTTAGTCATTTTTTTGCCACATTTTACTGTTTTTTGACCATTTTTTCCACCTTTAACTTGTTTCTTAATCAATTTTTGCCACTCCCCCCCCCCCATTTTTCCACTTCTTTGTCCCTTTTTGTCCATTTCACGACTTATACTATTTTATCGCCACTTTAACCCATTTTTGCCACTTTTCACCACTTACATTGTGGCTTTTGCAAAAGTTTTTTTTTATAACAATTTGGCTCTTTGGTTGAGTAACACTGCTTTAAACAAAATCAGAGATTCTGTGTTTAAGTGAAAGAAAAGATGCACCCTCATAACAGAAATACGAACACATTTATTTAGAAAAAAGAGTCAAACACATCTTGAAAATAAAAGAGGGAGAACTGAAGTGCAGGAGGCGTTACCGGGACTGAGAGGTCGTCACATCTGAGCCTGAAGGTAATGTTCATAATTCGCTCGAAGAACAAATTCAAACGACGGTTTAGACTTCAGGGAGCTCAGCTCGTCCAGATCCAGCAGCTCTTTGACGTCAGGCAGGTACGTCTGCAGAGGAACTCCTGAAAACACCCAGAGAACAACGTCAGGGCGGGAAGTCTGAAGTCATTTAGATCCCTTGAGCTGCTGCAGCTTAGAGCAGTGGTTCTCAAAGTCCTGGTCAGGCATCAGGACCTACAGGACCCACCTCCACCTGGTGAGGGCAAAACCTGACCCAAACTTTAGAAAACTGTCAACCACTCAAATTTGTTTAATGAAAAACGGAACATAACATAACTGAACAGAGAGACAGGACAAATCAAATTTATTTAAAAGCATGTCATTGCAGAAGAACATGCATGTGCCCCCCTTGCTCTTTGAAACAGACTAACAGGTGTAGTGGTGAAATCCACCCTTCACTATCCTGATTGGTAGTCATGAACGTGAAAATGTCAGGGTTGGGCTAAGTTAGAAGGATAAGGGTGTATTAGGGCTGAGCCTTGGTGTCTCACCTTCCTGAATGAGTTTGAGGAGGATTTTGACGAAGATGCTGTCCTTGGCAGCCTCCAGAGGGTCATCTGTCCCGTCAGCAGACGACCAGCTGAGAGGAAAAACAAGTTAGACGAGAAAACTAACCAATAAAACGATGACAGGACTGCTACCAGCTTTAATTCAGCCTTATTCTAAAAAAACAAAATCCTGACTGATGGTTCTTACTCGTCTCTCCTGAGCGCTTTTCCAAAGATCTCACATTTCAGCGACTCCAGGTCAACATCATCCTCCTGTTAAAACACAGAAGAAAAAGAAGAGCGTCCTAATTAGTCAACATTAAACATCCAAAACTGGCCAAACCCTCAGAAGGCGCAGCCATAATGAAACGGACCTCGTCGACGTACTCCAGGAGATCCAGCGCCTTTTTGAAGTCGTACTCGTTGGCTCGTCTGTTGTCGTCACAGATGTACAGCTGTGAAGAGGAGGAAACACGGCAGCGAGCCGAGGAGAGGGGCGTCAGGACAAAAAAAACGGAATCACATTATTATCACAACCTTCATAGCAAAAAAACCCTCAAGGGCGCAGCTGTGCAAACACTTTAGTTTACATGATTTGACATGAAACAAGAAGTTGATTTTATCTCGGCTGTAAAAATTGCCATCTGACCCAAATATTTCATGTTTAAGTGTTCTGGACTGAACACATTGCGATTCAAACATTCCTTTATGTCTTACACAAAAAAGTTCTATGACCATGCCCATGGTGGCTTGTCATAGTCTTGCGTTTTGCCATTAAACAGGAAGTAGATTTTGGCTGTAAAAATTACCAACTGACCCAAATAGTTCATGTTTAAGAGTTCTGGCCTGAAAACATTGTGGTTCAAACATTCTTTTATGTCTTACACAAAAAAGTTCAAAGACCACAAGTCTACCAGCATGCAATGATGGCCTGCAATCATCTGATGTGTCACCATGAAACAGGAAGTAGTTTTTATCTTGGCTGTAAAAATTGCCAAATGACTTGAATATTTCATGTGTAAGTGTTCTGGACTGAACACACCGTGGTTCAAACATTCTTTTATGTCTTACACAAAAAGTTCTATGGCCATGCCCATGGTAGCTTGTCATAGTCATGCGTTTCGCCATGAAACAGGAAGTAGAATTTATCTTGGCTGTTAAAACTGACAACTGACCCAAATTTTCCTGTGTAAGTGTTCTGGCCTGAACATATTGTGATTCAAACATTCCTTTATGTCTTACACAAAAAATTCAATGACCATGCCCATGGTGGCTTGTCATAGTCTTGCATTCTGCCATGAAACAGGAAGTATATTTTGGCTGTCAAAATTGCAACAAATATTTAATGTATGAGTCTTCTGGACTGAACATATTGTGATTCAAACATTCCTTTATGTAATACAAAAAAGTTCAAAGACCACAAGTCTACCAGCATGTCATGGTGGCTCGCCATCGTCTGATGTGTCGCCATGAAACAGGAAGTAGATTTTATCTTGGCTTTAAAAATTGCCAACTGACCCAAATATTTAATGTATAAGTCTTCTGGCCTGAACACATCGTGGTTCAAACATTCCTTTATGTCTTACAAAAAAAGAGTTCTATGGCCATGCCCATGGTGGCTCGTCATAGTCATGCATTTCACCATGAAACAGGAAGTGCATTTTATCTTGGCTGTTAAAACTGCCATCAGACCCAGGTTTTTCCTGTGTAAGCATTCTGGTCTGAACACATCGTAATTCAAACATTCAAAGGAATGTTCCTATTTTTTTCATGTTAGTTACACTTAAATGTTCCAGATCATCAAGCAAATTTTAATATTAGACTTCTAAACCTACTGCTGTATGTTTCAAGTTTTCTCCATTTGTGTAAAATGGCACTTACTGTTGACTATGACAACAAGGGGAGATACTTTTTCACAGCACTTTACATCCATGCTAGTAATGCCATCATACTGTGCCAAAGTCTGCTCTCCTGTCTGTGGCAGGGTCAGAGTGTACCGTGCCTGAGCAGGCACACTGGTCAAACAAACTACACTGTAGGGTCTGAGTGAAACTAAACCAATGGCATGGATGGACTTAAATAAGAGAGAAAGGGTCACCCCTAAACTAGCACTCTTTCCTCTTTTTGCTGCTTCACTAAAGTCTGTCTGTGTTTCTCTGTGAGCAGAGGACGGGCGTGTTTGTGTGTCGCCGTCACCTGTATGAGGTTGTGAGCGCTGAGCAGAGGCATGGTGTCGGGGTTCTGTTGTTTCTCCTCCAGCAGCTGACGGGGCAGAGTCTCCTGATGCAACAGGAAATGCTCCTGCTCCACGATCTCTGATTGGATGGATAAACGAAGACATAAATGTGAAATCAAGTCATAATTCTGGTTCAAAAAGAAGTCTGTATACGATGCTTTAGTTCACCTGCCTAGATTGAAAGCATATGCTCCCATGATGCAGCTGGGTTTGTATTTTTGTGTTAAATTCCCATGGTAAAGGATGATAAATGAGTTTCCTGTTTTAGTAGATGTTCTTTCTGAATGTTCTTACCGTCGACCTGTTTGTTGAGCTCGTCCTCAGGAAGGTTGGAGGCCAGGGCGGTCAGCTTACTGAGAGCCAGCAGCGTCTTCTTCTTCACAAAGTAGCGAGTCTCCATGTTGGCCTGACTGTACAGCGTCCTGTGAGCCTGCAGAGGCACGAGAATACATGTCAGCTGCTGCAGCACACAGAGAGCTGCGTGGGTTTTAATGAGCTGAAAATATAAAGGATGTGATTTCAGGGGTTTGTGCCGTACGCTGCCGTAGTCGTGGACGTGGATGTGGTGCAGCCAGCTCAGGTGTTGATGGGACTGCAGGAAGCTGGCCAGCTGCTCGTGCTGAGCGGCCGGCTGAGACAGCAGCTTCCCTCTCTTCCCCTTCTCCATGTACCAACGGAACAGGAAGTCTGCAAAGTTCTGCCAGAGAGACGAGGACGATGAGGACGACGTTAGAGAGGAGGGAGACAGAATGTTAGACCAGGTCAGATTTATACTTTTTATTGATTTCTGATTTCTCAACTCAAGACAATGGCTCATGGAAACTACAGACTATGGGAGCTTCTAAACAAGAAACCATGCAGAAGAATGCATTTAGAATATTACAAAAATAAAGTAAGAAATTAACCAAAAATGAGATCATAAATCTATGAGAATAAAGTCACATTTTTGTCATGGTGGGCTCCAGGAGTGTAGCTTACACAGGTCCCCCTTAAACAGCTAGCCAAGCAACAAATGCTGCATCATTTTCACAAATATCTCTGCATTTTAATGTATTTTTGAACCATACTTTCCCCATTTATGAGCAATATTTTTACTATGGTTAAATTATTTTTACTCGCGTTATTTTGCAATGCTGGACAAAACCATGTGGACATTTTAAAAGGAGGACCAGGGGCCCTCAGTGTTGTATTTTACTCTATTTGAAACATACTTCAGTCTGTTGACTGATTCATCTAGTTGGTTTTGATTCGATAATGACACTAATTACTAAGAAAAAAAACAGACTTTTCAATGCAGGCTTCTCAAAGACTCCTCCCTAATGTGGGCCTGGGTAATCAGTACCCTTTTTCCCCCTGTGCTACGCCCCTGATGGTCATGGTCTCTCTCTCGCTCTCTCAGCAGGCACTTAGATGTATCAATCATTTTTCTCAGATTTTACTGTAGACATGAGTTCAGTCTGCCATCACAACAGTGTTCATTTTGGCAGATTTGAAACCGGGTAAGATAAATCGATCATTCTTTTTACATATAAAACCTGGGGAATTACACTAACATTTCACACATTCACCATGTTTCAGAGCGCTTTTTTGTTGCAGTAGTGGGTTTGTACGTAGCACTTCCTACATTGAAATAAACATCATCATGTTGTGGGCATGACCTGTCACATGATTCTTACGTGTCCCTACCCGATAGCCCCCCCCCAACAACAGGAAGTGGTGTATTTTCCCAGGAGTTGTAGTTTTTTCCGTGGAATACACAGAATATATAAGAACTTAGCCAGCACACATACTCACCCTTGCTCTCGTTTCACCCCTACTTTGTTACAAAAACACATAAAAGACACACAACTCACACACACCAGACATCCATTACACACGCCTTTGACATACTTCCACACAAATGTAGTTACGGATTTGCAAAAACCTGGTCATGCCAAATAGTTTTGCAGCTGGCATGAAGCTTTCAAACTAATTACAGTGTCAGATGAAGAGTCCAACTACTCATCTGGCTTGGGTTTTTTAACAGGTTACAAAATGGACGATATCTCAAAAAGCAAGTTATGGACAGACTCCAAATAAATTTCCTGTGGTTCCAAAGAATATTGTGTAACTTTTTTACATTTACAAATTTGAGGGATACAGCTGTGCAATTTCTCTATTATGAAATATATGTGAAAAAAACAAAACCGATTTTCTTTTTTTTTTTTTAGGTTTACTGCACTTTTAAGCCATTTATGTTGGAGTTAAGACATAAGTCAATACATATTATTAAAACTTTTGATATAAGGGTTATATTGAAACAATCCTAAAAACGGCACTACAGTATGTAAAAATGTAAGTATATGTCCTGGCGGACTTGCAAAATGGTAGGTTTTAAAGGGTTAAATGAAATGCATTTTAATTTTAGTCACATTTTAGTCATTTCTACCCTTTCCAGTTTTAGTCCAGTTTTAGTCAACAAAAACTCAAAACATTTTAGTCTAGTTTTAGTCCATTAAAGTCCTCACATTTTGGTCTTTACTTTTAGTCCAAGCATTTATTCTCTTGTCTAAATCTGGTACCAAATCATGGTAGTGTGTTCTCTGCCAAACCTGGGGTCCCAGCTTTCTACAGCTGAGAGGCAGAATAGATACAGATGCATTGTTTTTGACAGATTTACCCACAGTGGAGAAATGTCATGGATTTTGAATGTCCGATGAAAACTACATTACATTTTAGTTTAGTTTTAGTCATTTTGACTAAAACTAAACTTAGTTTTTGTCAGTTTTAGTCATCACAGATCTATTTTTGTTAGTCTTAGTCTAGTTTTTGTCATGAAAAAAAAAAGGCTGTCGATGAACATCTTTAGTCATAGTTTTAGTCGACAAAATTACCACCACATCACAGGTTTGTGTTAGGGGAAGGAGGGCTGTTATCCCTGAATTTATTCTGGATGCATCACATTTTTCAGATATCTAATACTGTGATATAATTCTGTTACAGCGAAGGCCAAGAAATACCGTGCTATGACATTAAGGCCATACTGCTCAGGCATACTGCAGTCTTTGTGTAGTCTTTAGTGGAGTACCTGGTCTGCGAACTTGGTCATGTAGTGCTGCAGGCGGCTCTGGTTGTCGGTCTGCTCACACATCTGAACCAGGATGTCGAAGTCGCAGTACTTCTCAGCGAGCGCTGCCACCCACTGGTACTGACCGAGCTCCACTGCAACACAAAAAACAAGCTTTTCAGAGAAGTAGTCGGGGAAAGTTTGCTCTTCTTGGTCCACTAGGGCTGTCTGGAAAAGACTGAACAGTTATGGCGTGGAGCAAAGATCCCTTGGTGGAATCAGAGAGGAAATTTCTTTATTAACCAGATTTCAGGAGCGAGTTAATAGCATCTTTAATAGAAGCTTTCTTCTGTTTTTGTTTGAAGAGTCACATGGTTCGTTGTGTCTAATCGTGGACTTACAGAGGGGGGCG
This sequence comes from Cheilinus undulatus, assembly GCF_018320785.1. Lineage (NCBI taxonomy): Eukaryota > Metazoa > Chordata > Actinopteri > Labriformes > Labridae > Cheilinus > Cheilinus undulatus. The sequence continues at coordinate 54,785,622 of NC_054868.1, read as the reverse complement.
AGCAGCTCGGAGCGGCGCTGGCTGTACTCCATCTCCAGGCTGTTGTAGCGCTCCTGTTGGGCTCCTGCGGGCCTCTGCTGCTGCAGAGACGTCAGCTGGGCCACGTAGCCACTCAAATAGATGTCCAACAGCGCCACCAGCTGCTCACAGAGGGCGCTGCGCAGCTCTGAGTCAGCGTGCGGGTACACAGAGCGCAGGATGATCTCATGCTGGCGGGAGATGACGGTGCGAACACCACCGACACCTCCTGATGCTGGAGGAGGAAAGATCAGGAGATGATGGGGGGTTATGGAAATAAGCCTGCTGAAACACAGGAACAACAGTGTGGCGTCACAGGAACATGGCGGTCAGTGAGTGTTTTACCTGTCCAGGGGATGTACTCGGGCTCTGTAGCGGCGTTTTCAGACGCTCTGTACATAGATGACTTTGTCTCTCTGTACTGACCAGCCGCCTGCAGAACGTCCTGCACAAGCAAACACAGGATGTTTATTTTTCTTATTATCCTGCGCTAAAGGACTGAAATTTAACCCTTAATAACATGAGGATTGTTTCGTGCCTTGATGATGTTGTTGACGGTGAGGACAACTTCTGCCCACTGCACCGAGTCGACCGGGTTCTCCTTCAGACTCCGCTCCTCCTCCTCCAGCAGACAATCGAACACTGAGGAGATCTGGGACACCTGAGAGAGAACCCAAACAATCGTTCAATCAAACTTAACTCCACACGGATCACCACAGCAGCCGCGGCTGCTCACAGTCAGACACTCGCCTCTCTGAAGAAGACGTCGGCGGTGGTGAGGCTGGGCGGGACAGTGGTGCCGTTCCTCTGCAGGGCGATGCCGATGGCTCTGTTCACCAGCTCGGCGTGTTTAGTGTGGTGGTTCTTCAGCACCATGGCCGCCTGGAGCTTCTCAGCGTGCTCGCACAGAAGGAGGCGTGTTGCCATGGGAGACGAGCGCACCGTCACCTGGCCGAGTCGGTCCAGCAGACCCACCTGAGAGGGGCAGAAACATTATTCATCGATTTCTCCTTCTCTTGAAAGACAATCTGCTGCTGTTTTTGTGTACCTGGAGCAGGAAGTCCATGAAGCAGCCGTGAGCCTTCATCTTGTCCTCCAGCTGGTGGAGGATGATGAGGGAGGTGAGAGGAAAGCCGGCGCTCTCTGCAACCACAGAAACCACACTTTAAAAAATGCCTGCATCATTTTTAAAGATAACTCACAGTTTTGTCTACTTCTTTGTCTTTCATTTTACTATCAGGAGCTGATTCTAGGATAGACCCTCCCTCTCCTCACCATCGGGGACAGACTCAGCCCAACGTGGGTCTGAAGCCGGGTAATCGTCCACCAGGTCCAGATCGATCTGAGTCACCACCCCGTCCAGCTCGGCTCCTTCCTCCCCGTCACTGTCGGCGGGGAAGAGCTCGTCTGTGACCGTCTGAGCGCCCACCAGGTCGTTCCTGACAGAGGAAGGATCGTTATTTAGTTTATCATTTTATTGGACATTCATGAACCTACACAGAAGTATGCAGAGCTCAAAAAAGTAAAAATATGTGGACACCAACGTATAAACCATGCAATAATCATGCACAAATCTGAACGATGCAGGCCCCCCTCTGGCACGGTCAGCTCTTTCCTTTACAGTAAAATAATCTGATTTCTCACCGACAGAACTGCAGGAAAGCCGCCTTCAGAAGTTTGGTTTTGTCTTCCTGAGCGACGGGTTCAGCTCGGCTTGGCGTCTCCATCACTGAAACCTTCAACACATGAACTCAGTTCAGATCAGGTCATAATAAAATGTTTTATCACATTTAAGTCTCATCTTTTGACTTTTATTTCCTCCTTAAACTTTTAGAAAGGCTGGGTTTACAAACGTCTACATTTCAACAGACCAAGACCGCCCATACGGGGGTAAAGGGGAGGGATTTCTGGGGTCCGGCCAAACTGGGGGCCTGTGGGGTCAGGAACATCACAGTCCAAGCTAATCTAGGAGAACTTTATTTTATTTTCAACCTAAAGAACCAGAATCTTATTAATGCCACAATAAAATGCAGCCTTTTTCAATCCGTAAAGCTCTTTTCTTGAAACAGAATTAAATTTTTAGGAAATGTTAACAATGTGGACGGGACACGCTGAACTAAAACAGGTTGAAAACAGCAAAAGTGGCAGAAAAAGAGTGATAAAGTGACCTTGTATAGCGTCCGACTACTCAAAGCATCTTTACAGTGCAGGCCACACCCTAGCACTCACGCATATTCACTCACTGATGGCAGACGTGTCTATGAAGACTTAGCCATCAGTATTAGCTAATCCCATTTATTCCATACCCATTTACACACCACTGATGTAGCAGTGGGAGCAAACCGGGATTCAGTGTCTTACCCAAGGACACATTGACATGTGACTACAGGAACTGGGGATCAAACCCACAACCTTCATATTGCAAGAAAACCGCCCCAGAAACAAATAGGGATAAAAGCAGCAAAAATGGGTGAAGAGAGACAAAAAAGAGAGTTCAAAAAGGGCAAAAATAGGGTGAAAAGCGGTTAAAACACAGTAAAATGGGCAAAAACAGTAAATATTGCTTAAAAAAAGTTGTAAAAGGGGTTAATAAGTGGCAAAAGTGAGTAAAAGCAGCAAAGATGGATTAAAAAAAGGTCAAAATAGGGTGAAAAATTAGCAACAAGATGGTTAAAAGCAGTTAAAAAGTAGAAAATACCAGTTAAAAAAGGCAAAGCATGGTAAAAACTGGGTGAAAATATGGAAAAAAGTCATTAAACAGTTGTAAAATTCAACAGAAAGCAGCAAATAGTGGCAGAAAAAGTGGTGAAAGTGTTTACAAAGTAGCAAAGCTGAGAGAAATAGGTTAAAAAAGGCAAAAAGTCCAAAATGGTTAAAAATATGGTGAAAAGTGGTTAAAAGGCAGGAAAAATGGGTAAAAAGGCAAAGTATGGTCAAAAATAAGTGGAAATGTGGTAAAAAGCAGTGGCAAAAATGGGTTACAGGTTTATAAAAATTGACAGAAAGTGGTGAAAAGGGGTTACCAAGGGGCAAAAGTGGGTAAAAACTGCCAAAAATGGTTTAAGAGAGGCAAAAAGTCCAAAATGGGTAAAAATATGGTGAAAAGTGGTTAAAAGGCAGGAAAAATGGTGAAAAAGGAAAGGAATGGTCAAGAATGAGTGAAAATATGGTGAAAAACATCGAAATAATGGCAAAAATGGGTTAAAAATTAAAAAATTGGCAAAGAGTAGCAAATATTGGCAGAAAAAGTGGTGAAAAGCGGTAAATAAATGGCAACAATGAATAAAAGCAGCAAAGATGGGTTAAAAAAGACAAAGTATGTTTAAAAAAAGGGTGAAAATATGGAAGTAAGTGGTTAAACAGTGGAAAAAGTGGCAGAAAAAGAGGCGAAAAGTGTTTACAGAGTAGCAAAGGTGAGATAAAGTGGTAAAAATGGGTTCAGAGAAGCAAACATGATCAAAATGGGGTGCAATATTGTGAAAAGCGGTTAAAAAGTGGCAAGATGGGCAAAGAACCCCAAAACACCCCCCCCCCCAAAATGGCAAAAAAAAGTTATCGAAAAAAAAAAAAAGTAATTTGAACATCAGAACCCAGTAATATCTTGAAACACTTTTCAGCTCTAACATCAGGGAACTGTTAGCCAGGATGCTAGCACCAATGCTACTAATCTAACACATGAATGGCATTATTATAAATCACTACCGGGGAGGGCCCATTCTCTGATTTGTGGGCAGCTCTATAACAGACTCATCTTGTTTATGCTTTATTTCACTTATTAGACTATTCTGCATACTTTCCAGTGACATCCACCTGCTCTGGTGTGGTTCTGACTTTTGAGCCTTACCTCTGGAGCTGCAGCCAGCGAGGAGCACAGCGAGTCCTCCATCGTCTCCGGCAGAATGGAGGCGCTCTCCCGGGCGACCACCGCCACCAGGCCGCTGTTCAGGGAGAAAAACACGGGCAGGTTGGCGCAGCAGCCTCCTCCACGGACGCCATCGCCTAAATGAGACACGTTAGGGTGACGTCATTTATCCAAAGGCTTTTACCTTTACTAACAACTGTTCACAGACAATTACACAGAAAACAGGGGAGAATTTAAGACCCTGAAACTCTGGAATAAATGATCAAGAGATGGTTTAAAAACTATAAAGAAACTTTAATTCATAAAGCTTCAAACATTAAAATACCTACACTCTTGATATTCCTATTTCTATGAGCTGAAGCTGTATAAAGCTCGGATTGTTCCGCTGAAGTCTAACTATTTTATACGAGGATGATGTTTGTCAAAGCCGGTGAATCTAAGAGGCAGAGACTTTAACAGCCGCTAGGAGAGCTTTATCCGTTTAATTCCTCACCTGCTGAGTTGAAGCTGATTTTCTCATCAGGTAGTCCTCCTCTGCTGGTCCCCGTCCAGCAGGCGAACACCAGCTCCTCGTTGTAAAGAAAGGCCGTGGTGCCAGGAGAGCGAGGCAGCACCAGCCGGGTCGCCTGCAGAGCCTCTTCACTCTGAGAAAACAAGACAAGGACCGCTGAAGATATAAAGAGCGCATCTTCAACATTTTATCTGATTATTTTACTACGAGGGAGGGCAGACCTAAAAACATCCACTAAGGAAGAGTCAGCTGTTCTTAGTGATTCACTGAAAATACAACTATTTCTCTGTTTTAATGTTTTTAGGAGAGAGAGAGGGTTATCCGTCACTGGAGCACTGCCGTGGAGCCTGCTCAGCTCAGAAAGTTCCAGCTTTCTTCTGCTGGGTAAAAACTCGACTTTTAAACCAGAACGAGCTCTGACAGTCGTTCTTCTGCACATCAGAATCCCACTGACATCCCTGTATGCACCATGAACTGGGCCACCTCTCTGCTCCTCGACCAAACAAGCAGACCTCTACGCCATTAGACATCTATGTCGTCTGTGCCCGGATAGAGATGAAACGTTCAGTTAAAAATACATTTATGCCATGATGAGCAATTCTAAGGGTTTGATGAAAGCTGGAGGTAAATAAAGGATGGGTACCAAAAAAATGGGATGCTGCAGGCTGGTTTTTCAGACCCTTTCCAGCTTTTGATAAATGAAAACGCAAAAAATGCACGCCGCGGACTGGACCGCTCAGTGGAAACGTCTTATTAGAGGTCCATACTTTTAAACATTTAAGCAGAAATGAGCCTGACAACTTTGGTGTGTTGTGGAGCATGTTAAGGTACTGGAGATTGAGGGAGAGGATGTAAAAAGGACGAATCCTTCAACAGAGTCCAGTGCTCAGCCTCTATTAGGGCTGAATGATTTGAGAAATTAATCTAATAGCGATTTTTTTTTTGTCCCCCCAATTGTGATTGTACAGCGCCCCGGAAGGGACACGGGGGAAAAAATCAAAATCAAGATGGATTTTGTTTTGTTTTTTTTAATGTGATGATGGGGAAATTTTGGACCTGGACCTGGTTAAATTCATCAGCAGAGGACTGCAACTGGTTGCTGATTTAAATCTATTTTTGTGAGATCTCGCCAACTGTTTCCAAAAAAATTCCTCATCATCATTTTTATTTTTCCCCCCATGTCCCTTCCGGGGCTCCGTATGATTGCAATATCGTATGAGATTTTTTAACTTGTTTGTCTGATGTATTTTTAACAAACACAAGCAATAAAACATTCCATATAATAACCAACACTGTAGATTAAACTAGGGCTGAACATGTTTGGAAAAATATCTACCTGTGGTTGTTTTGACTATTATTGCAAACTCAGTAGGAATTGTTGGATGGAAGGGAAAGATCATTTTTATGTCTGTCTCGTTTTGATTCAGAAAAACCTGCAAAAATGAGGAAAGTAGGTATTTTGTATTTTTTTGATATGAAACTTTAACCCCTTAAAGCCTTCAAACACAAATAACAGCCAGAAGATTCTCATTTTTGGAACTGAAATGTTTATTTCATTTTCTCCTGAAATAAAAAAAAAACATCAAAATTTCCATAAAAATGTAACAAAAATATTTTTTGGTGTCTCATTTCATTCATTAGGTGTTTTTGGTGAGTGATAATCCACTTGAGGGCGTTTTTATCATTTATCAGATTGTATTCAGTAGTTTTTTTGAGTAATTTATGATCATATTGATAAGATAGAGGTATCATAAAAGTATGTATCAAATATGATACAACAGGCTTTAAGGGGTTAATGATCTGTATCTCTGCTACAACCAAAACATTTTAACTGATATTTCAACAAATTTCAGGTCAAATAAATATCTGAAATCCTGCTATTTGAAAATTGCAGTGTGCCATATTGCAATCTAATCTAACTTGTAATAAATCGCCCAGCCCTACCACTAAGGAAAATCAAAATGCTAATAATGGATCTGGGTTCTCACACCCCGCTGAGTTCTGAGGATCAGGACTGACCTGGAAAGGAGCGCTGTGCTTGGTGACCTCCACGGTGAACTGGTCAGAGATGGCGGCTCCGCTGTCCTGCAGGGTGATCAGGCAGAAATAAGCCAGACAGGGAGTGTCTGAAGGATGCCAGGCTGCAGCCAAAACCACCAGACCGGCTCTGGAAACGCACAAAACACACAAGACTTAAGAGTTTGGCTTTGACATACTCTGATATTTCATTTAGGGATGCACAATGTTGGATTTTTGCCGATATCCGATATTTATAGATTCATTTTAGCCGATACAGTTATCGATACCAATATCTAAAAATGCTCTTCTGACAAGAAATTTCAGTCCTTTTGGACACATTTTAAGTTTTGAAGATGACTGATGATTTAGAGAATGAGGATAAATAAAGAAATATACCTATACTGACATAGGCCTGTTAATTCAGCCTAAAATTCCACTAATTTATTAATATTTATGGACAGAATTTACAGCCGATACACTGTATGCTTAAATACGCAGACAAAATATCAGGTAAATATCAGCAGAAATTTTGATATCTGCCGATACCGATAAAGAACCGATAATATCGTACATCCCTAATTTCATTACTCTTAAAAACAAGGAGAGAGGTCTACAGAGGAAAAAGAATGTTAGGATGATGAGTCTCCCTCCTAAAAACTGTCCTTATATGTGAATCAATAAAAAACTCACAATATCATGCAGAGATTTTTTTTCACAAAGTGAAACTATCATGTAATCTAGATTTGTTACACATTCAGTAAAATATTTTAGCCCTGTTTTTATCGTGATGGTTACGACCTACAGCTCATGAAAATGAAAAATCTCCAAATATTAATAAGAACAAATAAAAACAGAGTCATGGAGAGGCAGGGCAGTCAGGTTATACTCCATGTATGTAGGAGGCAATGTTTAGAAAATTAACAGAGCAAGAGACCCAGAGATGATGATGATGATGAAGAGGTGATGTGTCATTCATGAACAGCTGCTTCTTTAACATGAATGACTGAAGCTCTTTAACTGAGCTAAGCCAAATGATCCAGATCTCTTTAAGGAGCCGTGACTCTGCCCCTGCAGACTTCAGATGGAGGCTTTTAGTCCGCCACTGTTTCTCTGGGAATCCGTCTCTACTTTCATGACTCAAAAGGAGTTTGGGATTGTTGAGTTTTTTGTGTTTTTTCCCAGTTTGACCAGCTAGCACAGCTGTAAACATCACTAAACTGTGTTTCCGATAGAGCTTCTCTATGCAGAAATCACTTCTGCCCCCCGTGCAACTTCTCCGCTGTCATGTGACATCATCTGCAGACTTTATTCTAATATTGGGTAAGTAAATCCTCAAGACACCAGACTCACTGGCTCAGCTTCATATCCAGGTACGTCACGTTGACCCCCTCCTTCATCTCCTCGTAGTTGCTCTCTGAGCCCTGGAGAGGAAACAGAGACGTTGAATGTCACCGTCACACTGATACTCAGTAAACAGAACGCTTCATATCCGTATACCGACCCAGATGGCGTCCGCGATGCTCTCTGTCAGAGCTTTCTGTGCGTCCCAGCTGAGGATCTGGTGTTCATAGCTGTCGTCCAGCTCCCATTTACTCAGACTGGAGCTGGTCAGCGTGTACAGACTGCTGGCTCCGCCCACCCACAGCACGCTGTGGAGCTGCAGAGAACAGACAGGAAACAAAGTCAGAAGTGCAAAAGAATCTCATATTATTAGCTATATATTATAAAATGTACACTCATCGATCACTTTATTAGGTACGCCTGTTTAGCTGCTCATTAACACAGATATCTAATCAGCCAATCACATGTGAGCAACCTACACATGAAGGCACGCAGACATGGTGAAGACGATGTGCTGAAGTTTAAGCTGAGCATGAGAACAAAGAGGAAAGGGGATTTCAGTGAGTCTGAACATGCCACAGCGCTGTTAGAGATACTTTATCGCAGGGGTGTCAAACTTAATCACAGCAGGGGCCGAAATCTGAATTTAGGTCTAACCTGAGGGCCGAACAAGGTTTAACCAAACAGTCAACCTCATTTTCAGCAGTAATGAATTATGGGGGAAAAATTTAGCACTGAGGGTGAATGATTTTGAGATTTAAAAAGTCAGAATGATTAGTTAAAAGGCTCAACATCTGAGATAAAAAGTCAAACTTACTAGCTCAAAAGGTCAAAACACAAAATTAGATGGTAAAATAATGCTTTTAAAGGGCAAACATTTCCATGACTTAAGGATATCTGATATCAAGAGTAAGTTTACATTTTTAAACGGGAGGAAATCTGCAGACTTCATGTTTTAGGGCCAGTTATAATAAGAGTATGATATGATCTTGCAGGCTGGATTTGGCCCCCGGGCCTTGAGTTTGACACCCCTGCTATATCGTCTCTACACCTACAGACTCTCTGATTCTACAACAGCGTGATAGCTGGCCTCTCCATCGACCATCACTGAACAGCAGTGGGAGCTGCACATGAACACACCGCTGCCTCAGCTGATCCTGATGCTACTGTCCGCCTGTGCTGTTTTCAGCAGTTTGCTCTAAAAGACGGCATATGCCATCACCTGCTGGAAGCATTTCTGCAGCTTTTAAAAGCAGCTGGAGCTGAGAGATCAGAAGATCAAGAAGGACTATGAGTTCACACAGGAACAGTACGGGAACATCAGATTATTTTGTCTTTCTGGGGCTGATTTGTGTTTCATTTCAGTTCGGTTTTATTCGGTTCTTCCAGGGGTGAGTGCGTTAGGGAGTTTAAAGGATGTTTTCTACAGAGGATGCGTGGTTTCATGGAAAGTTCTGTTTTCTATCGCTTTTTTTATTATGTTTTTGCACAAACAAGACTCAGTACAGGACAAACATTAAGAGACGAACTTGGCAGAGAAATATGCAGCAAACCTTCAACCTTTCAGTAAACCTATGCTTGTGGCTATGGAGCCTTTCCAAATGTATACCTGACTCTAATTCTTTAACCCATCTAGCCAAACAAGGAGCCTTGATTCTCTAAGCTACTAACATACCAAACATAAAAGCCTGTTGCACAGTGAATGGGAGTTTTAGAAAAGCTTAGTCAGACAATGCAATCAGTGCATCTGGTTTAATTGTTAAATGATACATTTTGCAATACCATCTAAAGATGTCCTGCCAAAAGGGGGCAGTCTTAGGGCATGACCAGAAAGTATGGCCCAGTGAACCCTTCCCAACATTACATCTATCACAGGTGTCAGAAGTATTAGGATACATTTTGCTCAGCTTTTCTTTTGAATAGTGTTTTCTGTGTTTAACTTTAAAAACTGAATCAGTTGCAGCCTTGCACTGATTGAGCCTTGATGGATTCTTTCCACCCCCCCCCCCCCAAACATCCTCGGAAAATTCAGCAACGAGATCAGCCTCCCAGGTGGCCTTGCTTTAGAAAACAATAAAACAAATTTTGACATGTGTCTGTGGTTTTCTATCTCTAACTTTTGGTGCCATTAAAGCTCTGTGACCCTCTGACCAGCAAGTGACCTGTAGTCTGTTCCACAGGATGAGCTGTGATGTTGACGCAGTGAGGAGAGTTACCATCATGCATTGTGTTGGATAGTTTGCACATTTTTCCTTCAGTTTGGATCGATCTGCTCTGTGTGGATCAGCATGTGTCAGCTTGGATGGTGACAGGACAGACCGGGGCAATGGAACTGCAAAGACTGACTAGAGAAGGAGGGATTTGCTCTGCAGTGTGCTCCCCAAGCAGATTGCTGTGCAGGCGGAGTATGAGAGATTTGGGAGTAACACAGCATGGACGTGCATCCTCCTATAACGTCTCAGCTAAATTCAAAGTGAAGGTCAACCATCACAGGGGAGTAATTATCACTGAACAGCACTGTAAATAAACTTTAGTCTAATTACTACTGCAATATTGATGCCAGGCTGTTCAACCAAATAAAAGGTAGTAATTATTGTCGTATTCAGTGGTGCTCAGAATTAGATGTGCTCAGCTCAGCTGCTGCAGGTCTGTAATTATCCTGATCAACACTAAACGAGGAAATCTAGAGCCTCACTCACCGTGTCGTTGGTTGGCGGGGAGAGGATCCCAAACAGGCTGGAGACGCGGCGTCCGATACCCGAGAGCATCCCCTGACCCTGCTGTAGGGCTCGGTACTGCAGCTTTCCAGAAGAATCTACACTTGCTCTCATCAGCCGATTCTTCACCGAGGACAGGACGAAGCTCCCCCCCTGAGAGGAGACAACGAAGGAAATGAAGACGGAGAAAATATTAAAGCAGGATCAAATGTCCGTTTACAAGTAACAATGTAATAGTGAAATGTTCACTATTAACAGTAGACTTTTAACTGTAAAATAAATCCCTGGTACGTACTCTAACAGCAACAACAAAGTTGCACAGATCCCCCAGGTCCACGTCCGTCTCTGTGTAGTTTCCTTCCTGAGACATACTCGGCCACAAACGTGCTGTTCCCTCCGCAGCCACCGCAAGGACCGAGATGGACTGGACGGCCGCCGTCTCCAGAGGAGCTGCCGACGCCACGGCTACCTGTTCGGCCGTGTAGTTGTACTCACTGCTGGGCAGCTGCAGCTCCTTACACACCGACAGCTGAAGGAAAAACACACAACACAGAGAGACTTAAATTTAAACTTCAGTCAAATCTGACAGATCCTTCAAACAGCTAGTGGAGAGACGTTTGATCGGAAACTCAGTTTTAAAGAGCAGCTTTTCCCTAAACTCCTTATATTTATTTATTTGGACTACATTTATGGTGTTACCAGAGGTGTAGTGCAATGTATACTCTCTTCTAAACACTGTCCTAGGACGGCTAAGGCAGCTAAAAGTAATCTGAGTACACGTGTTGTGTGCACTGCTTTGTAAATCATTAACCCTAACATTGCAGAGGAATATGAAATAGCTCATCCAAAATGCATCATGATACAGGCGTCTCATCCTATATTCTTTGTGTCAGAGGATAGAGTAAAATCTGCTCTTCTTCTGCAGTAAATTTCATAATGATCATCACCTCCTGAAGAAGCAGAAGTTCAAAACAAGGTCCATTTTTAAGTTAACTCAATAAACATGTCCTACATATCTTTATTAACCCTTAGAGCTCACGTGGCACTGGGGGCGCGGCTGTAGGCGCCCCCCTTTTTAAATTGCTTGGTAACTTTTGAACAGTAAGTGGTAAGCACTAACTTGTTTTTTCCTGTGAAAGCTCTGTGTTGTGCCTTTATTAATATGTTCTCCGTGCATTCGTAGCTCTTACAGAACATTTTCTAGTGAGCGCAGGACTTGGCTGACTTCTGGGGGTCCCTGAGGACAGCGTTGTCATACAACAAGTGACACAATTTAGAAAAACGTTAATAACTTTTGAACCCTAAGTCATAGACACTCATTTTTCTCTCTGAAAGCTGACAATTTTGCTGTTTGTTTGCTACCCTCGATGTCTCCGTAGCCCTTAAGGACGCCGTTCTAGCGAGCCTGGAACTTCACCGACTTTTCAGGGTCTTTCAAGATTCGATCCGATAACAAGCGTCTTCTTGTCCATTTTTAATCCATTTTCAATCATTTACTTTGGCTTTCTTGGGTGGGTAGCGCCATATTGAAGGCAATGTTTACATGCAGTGCATTGTGGGAGGGGCTGTCCTCCAATAGCAAGATGTATAGCAAGATCTCTACTGCACAAATGAATCTAACTGCTAAAAAGTGCATGGACTTTTCTTTGTATATACGTAGATATTTTGAAAACCATCAGTCACAGAATATTTATTTTTTCTGTTCTGTCCCCAAGAGATGGGAGAAAAAGTCCGTGCAAAGAAAATGCTTAGTCACAATTGTTTACTGTGTTATCAATAAAAATCTTTGAGTTTCAAACTCCAATTAGTTTTTTTTGTCTTTAGAGTCCTATTACTTTTTTAAAATTAAAGTGACATAACTGTAGTCGATATATTCTTAAAGCCCAGGTTATCCTGAAAAAAAAAAAATGGTTAGAGCTTGACTGTGCACCACAGGGTTGATGTTTTATAAGCTTTTAAAGAAAAAAAGACGTGATGGTGAAAAAATAGCTGTGAACTCTAAGGGTTAATATTACTTATTTGCAGGATGGAGCTTTTAAAAATGTGGAGGATAAATCAAGAGTAACCCCAAGTCTGCAGGCACCACTAGACTACTGCTGAGTAACAACAATAGTACTCCATTCAAGTTTCTACTTGGTCTGCTTCTTTGTGTAACTTGAGCGCCCCCTGCTGGGGCCCCTACAGACTTTCACATTGAGCCCAGGTCTTGTCTGCAGCACACCCATCACTGTGGTAGCCTGATTTACAGTAATCTCCACCGTAATACCTTTAACATGTTTTTTTTTCTCAGTCATTTTTTTCATCTGATTTTTCTGTGAGAATCTCCAAAATCAGAGAGCGTGAAAATCCTCTGGACCGGAGGCCTTGTTCCCTCCATCTCTAGTGAATTCATCTTGAGCCGTACCTTGGCCACAGCAGTCTGGCAGATCTTCCAGATGATCAGTCTCTCTCCACAGACCATCCAGGCCCAGCCACTCTCATCCACCTTCACAGAGATCTGGTCATCAGCTGGAGACACCGAAACACAGAAAAACATTAAACAAGTAGAACAGGATGTTGGATTTTCATCAAGCCTCGACTGAACTAGAAATCCAGGAATATAACCCCTCACCGTCAGCCATGGTCAGCGCCTCCATCACTTTAACAGGCAGCGATGAGCCGAAAGTTTGAACGTCGTAGTTGATGGATTCTGTCGCTGCATGGCTCTGGGCTCTGGTGGGTGTTGACCTGATGCATGAAAATTTCACAATAAGACACGGGGTCAGCCGCGTGTGGCCCCTCACTTAGAGCGGCCCTCAAGTTAATTTTTAGATTTTAAACAAAAAGTAATTGTGAGGAAAATCTGACAAAACCAAGGAAATCAGAAGTATTCCAATATAATACATCCGATTATTAGTTTTTAATCCTTTGTTTTAATGTAAAACTAAATGTATGAAAATAAAAATACAAGTAAAATAAAAACTTTTCTGCTCATTACATGAAGAAGCAGCTTAGATCAGCTGTTTAGTTGACTGAATTAAGCGTTTGAGTTTAAGGATGTAAATAGTAAATAATGCTAAAAGTAGTGCTGATTCAATAATAACTTGTAATTAAGGATTTTATTCATTTGTTAATGAGATTTTATCATAAATCCCTGAGTTCATGCCTTTGCTTTGTCGGGTAAAGCAGTAGTTCTCAACCTTGGGGTCGGGACACCCTTGGGGGTCGCAAGATACTAAGAGGGGGGTCTCCATATTCCCTAAAAAAAACTACGAAGATTTTTTTATTCCACTGTTGCCACTTTACACTAATTTTGCCTAATTTTAACCAGTTTTCATCAACTTTCCCCACAAATTTTAACACATTTTTGCCATTTTAAACCCTTTACACCACTTCTGAACCAATTCTTGCCACATAAGCCAAATGTTGCCTGTGTTGACCCATAATTGACATTATCAACCCCCTTTAACCACTTTTTCAGCCCAATTTAACCACATTCCACCATCTGATATGCCCATTTTGCCAATTTGACCGATTTCTGCCATTATCTGCCTATTTTTTTTTTCTCGGATAGGACTATTTTGCCAGTTTATATCAATTTCCACCCATTTTTGCCAATTTAAAGCCTTTTCAGCCACATTTTAATTCCCTTTTACCACTATTTATGCCCATTTTTGCCACTGTAACCCATTTTTGCCATTCTTAGATAATCTTTGCCATATTTTACCCATTTCTGCTACTTTTAAGATCCAATCTCACCACATTTTCTACCATTTTTTGCCATTATTAACCCATTTTTTCCCCAATGTTCAACCCATTTCAATTATTTTCTTTAACAAAATAGATTTACATTTTTAAGAAGGCTATATACTACACTTTTTTAAAACAAAAGAGATTTGTTTCATTGATACGAATGGTTATTTTTCCAGGTTAAATATTAAATATGGATTTCACAGCTTAACTTTACAACAGACCATGGTTTTGCTGACCTCCATGGGCCCCGGTTTGGCTGGGTCCCAGGAAGCTCCCCCTTTATCCCCCATAGGGACGGCCTTGTCTGAACATGACTATTCTGGAAGGTTCCTGGCTGTGTTCAGCCACCTTCAGGTCCAGTGGGGGTCCTCGGTCTCTGGGACCTTTATTTTGGGGGTCACGGCTGAAAAGGTTTAGAAGCCCTGTGTTACAGCACTATGATCACATTTGTTTTTAAAGGTGCTATGTAAATTAAGTGATTAGTCTTGTAAAACTGCTACACAATACAAACATAATTGCACAGCCTAAAATTATAGTATGGTTAGAGTAAATGTGTCGCACCACTGCACTTTGTTTTCTTAGAAAAGTCAGCAACAAAATCAGAATTCAACTCACTGGTATAACAGAATGAACTCATATCAGTGGGCTCAGGCTATAAATGTTCGGATATCTGTTTAAAATCAATGATTTCCTGACAGTTAGACTAAATTCTGTTCATCTGGAGACTCTTCTCTCACCTCGCCGACAGAGGCGTCCTCCGCGGGGAGAACAGCAGGCTGCTGGCCGCTCCAGACACGCTCTTCCTCCCGGTAGTCCTGACCGGCTGCCTGCGGCCGGAGCTCGGGGCGGCTCGGGGGCTGAACATGCCTGCTGTGAAACTCCGCACTGCCTTACAGTCGAGAGATTTCACTACAAACCCGTTAAATCTACCGACGACACCGACAACTCACAGCCGACAGTCTTCTCCAAACAGCGCGCGGTGCCGTCGCTCATCATCTACGTCACCACTGTGCGTCAACAGTTGGATAGTCCCGCACATATCAGTTTACTGAAGGATGTCTTTATAATCCATTTAGATAAGTAAAAGATAACGATAAATATTTTCTTAAAGTTAATTCAGAATACATTCCGGTTAAAGTTAGACTTAAAATAAATTGGCTTTTTGATTCTTAATTAATTCGAAATGATTCAGACACAAATTAGTGATAAAACTAGCGTTAACTAAAATAAAGGGCCACTGAAACACTTACTCTGATTTTAAAAACAGAACTCTGAGATCAAAATCAATAGTCTGAGATCGATGTCAGATTTCTGGGATTAAAGAAATCAGCATCCTGATTTTTCTTCTCAAATTAAAAAATAAATCTCAAAATTTGATTTTCTTCAGTTACAAAAAAAAAGCACACATTTTGAACTTGAAATACTGTCCTCACCCTTTATCCATGTCTACAGGAGCAGTCACTGATGTGATTTTTGTATTCTGTGTTACTGGTATATGTTGAAAATAGTAAGGGATTAATCAATCAATAAAACTTTATTTAAATAACACTTTTCATACAAGACAATGTAGAAAAAGGAGCTTTACAAACAGACAGATAAATCAAAAGAAGATAACAGGATGTATGACCCAAACCCACTCCGCCCAACCCTCTAACCCACCCCCCCAACCCATACACAGTCCTGGCACAATGCATCATAAAAGAAAGACACTATAAGCACAGGAAAATGTCTGTACCCAGTACCAACGAGGAAACGCCATCTTAAAGGTTTAAAATAAGTAAACAATGGGGGTTAGGTTAAGTGTAAAAAATAATAATAAGAAGAAAAATATCATCAAATAGAATAAAAAGTAAACTAAAATGAAGTAAAAAAATAAATAAACAAATAATAAAAGGGTGCTGTAATGAGAATAAAAACACTAAAAGTTAACACAGGGCAATATGCTCAAACAGAGAAATAAAACATTTAAGAAGAACCTGGTTAAACATGATAAAACAAGAGGATAAACTACTAAAAGATATTTCTTAAGTTAAAACAGAATAAAATAAAACCTAGATTACTAAAACAGATTAAGATGAGGATATTACATTCAGGTAAAAGCCAGACTAAAAATTTAGGTCTTGAGTTTGCTTTTAAAAACATTAACAGTTAACATAGTTTTAGTCTTTAAATGAAATGCATTTTAGTTTTAGTCCATAAAAGTCCTCACATTTTAGTCTTTGCTTTTAGTCCAAGCATTTATTTTCTTGTCTAAATCTGGTACCAAATCATGGTAGTGTGTTCTCTGCCAAACCTGGGGTCCCTGCTTTCTACAGCTGAGAGGAAGAACAGATAACAATGTGTTGTTTCTGACAGATTTACCCACAGTGGAGAAATATCACAGATTTTGAATGTCTGACGAAAACTATATTACATTTTAGTCTAGTTTTAGTCATCACAGATCTATTTTTGTTAGTTTTAGTCTAGTTTTAGTCATCACAGATCTATTTTTGTTAGTTTTAGTCTAGTTTTAGTCATCACAGATCTATTTTTGTTAGTTTTAGTCTAGTTTTAGTCATCACAGATCTATTTTTGTTAGTCTTAGTCTAGTTTGTCATCACAGATCTATTTTTGTTAGTTTCAGTCTAGTTTTAGTCATCATAGATCTATTTTTGTTAGTTTTAGTCTAGTTTTAGTCATCACAGATCTATTTTTGTTAGTCTCAGTCTAGTTTTAGTCATCACAGATCTATTTTTGATTGTCTCAGTCTAGTTTTAGTCATCACAGATCTATTATTGTTAGTCTCAGTCTAGTTTTAGTCATCACAGATCTATTTTTGTTAGTCTCAGTCTAGTTTTAGTCATCACAGATCTATTTTTGTTAGTCTCAGTCTAGTTTTAGTCATCACAGATCTATTATTGTTAGTCTCAGTCTAGTTTTAGTCATCACAGATCTATTATTGTTAGTCTTAGTCTAGTTTTAGTCATCACAGATCTATTTTTGTTAGTCTCAGTCTAGTTTTAGTCATCACAGATCTATTTTTGTTAGTGTTAGTCTAGTTTTAGTCATCACAGATCTATTTTTGTTGGTGTTAGTCTAGTTTTAGTCATCACAGATCTATTTTTGTTAGTTTTAGTCTAGTTTTAGTCATCACAGATCTATTTTTGTTAGTCTTAGTCTAGTTTTAGTCATCACAGATCTATTTTTGTTAGTCTTAGTCTAGTTTTAGTCATCACAGATCTATTTTTGTTAGTCTTAGTCTAGTTTTAGTCATCACAGATCTATTTTTGTTAGTCTCAGTCTAGTTTTAGTCATCACAGATCTATTTTTGTTAGTTTTAGTCTAGTTTTAGTCATCACAGATCTATTTTTGTTAGTTTTAGTCTAGTTTTAGTCATCACAGATCTATTTTTGTTAGTCTTAGTCTAGTTTTAGTCATCACAGATCTATTTTTGTTAGTCTCAGTCTAGTTTTAGTCATCACAGATCTATTTTTGTTAGTTTTAGTCTAGTTTTAGTCATCACAGATCTATTTTTGTTAGTCTTAGTCTAGTTTTAGTCATCACAGATCTATTTTTGTTAGTCTCAGTCTAGTTTTAGTCATCACAGATCTATTTTTGTTAGTCTTAGTCTAGTTTTAGTCATCACAGATCTATTTTTGTTAGTTTTAGTCTAGTTTTAGTCATCACAGATCTATTTTTGTTAGTCTCAGTCTAGTTTTAGTCATCACAGATCTTTTTTTGTTAGTTTTAGTCTAGTTTTAGTCATCACAGATCTATTTTTGTTAGTCTCAGTCTAGTTTTAGTCATCACAGATCTATTTTTGTTAGTCTCAGTCTAGTTTTAGTCATCACAGATCTATTTTTGTTAGTTTTAGTCTAGTTTTAGTCATCACAGATCTATTTTTGTTAGTCTCAGTCTAGTTTTAGTCATCACATATCTATTTTTGTTAGTCTCAGTCTAGTTTTAGTCATCACAGATCTATTTTTGTTAGTCTCAGTCTAGTTTTAGTCATCACAGATCTATTTTTGTTAGTCTCAGTCTAGTTTTAGTCATCACAGATCTATTTTTGTTAGTGTTAGTATAGTTTTAGTCATCACAGATCTATTTTTGTTAGTCTCAGTCTAGTTTTAGTCATCACAGATCTTTTTTTGTTAGTTTTAGTCTAGTTTTAGTCATCACAGATCTATTTTTGTTTGTCTCAGTCTAGTTTTAGTCATCACAGATCTATTATTGTTAGTCTCAGTCTAGTTTTAGTCATCACAGATCTATTTTTGTTAGTGTTAGTCTAGTTTTAGTCATCACAGATCTATTTTTGTTAGTCTTAGTCTAGTTTTAGTCATCACAGATCTATTTTTGTTAGTCTCAGTCTAGTTTTAGTCATCACAGATCTATTTTTGTTAGTGTTAGTCTAGTTTTAGTCATCACAGATCTATTTTTGTTAGTCTTAGTCTAGTTTTAGTCATCACAGATCTATTTTTGTTGGTGTTAGTCTAGTTTTAGTCATCACAGATCTATTTTTGTTAGTCTCAGTCTAGTTTTAGTCATCACAGATCTATTTTTGTTAGTTTTAGTCTAGTTTTAGTCATCACAGATCTATTTTTGTTAGTTTTAGTCTAGTTTTAGTCATCACAGATCTATTTTTGTTAGTCTTAGTCTAGTTTTAGTCATCACAGATCTATTTTTGTTAGTTTTAGTCTAGTTTTAGTCATCACAGATCTATTTTTGTTAGTCTTAGTCTAGTTTTAGTCATCACAGATCTATTTTTGTTAGTCTCAGTCTAGTTTTAGTCATCACAGATCTTTTTTGTTAGTTTTAGTCTAGTTTTAGTCATCACAGATCTATTTTTGTTAGTCTCAGTCTAGTTTTAGTCATCACAGATCTATTTTTGTTAGTCTCAGTCTAGTTTTAGTCATCACAGATCTATTTTTGTTAGTGTTAGTATAGTTTTAGTCATCACAGATCTATTTTTGTTAGTTTTAGTCTAGTTTTAGTCATCACAGATCTATTTTTGTTTGTCTCAGTCTAGTTTTAGTCATCACAGATCTATTATTGTTAGTCTCAGTCTAGTTTTAGTCATCACAGATCTATTTTTGTTAGTGTTAGTCTAGTTTTAGTCATCACAGATCTATTTTTGTTAGTCTTAGTCTAGTTTTAGTCATCACAGATCTATTTTTGTTAGTCTCAGTCTAGTTTTAGTCATCACAGATCTATTTTTGTTAGTCTAGTCTAGTTTTAGTCATCACAGATCTATTTTTGTTAGTCTCAGTCTAGTTTTAGTCATCACAGATCTATTTTTGTTAGTCTCAGTCTAGTTTTAGTCATCACAGATCTATTTTTGTTAGTGTTAGTATAGTTTTAGTCATCACAGATCTATTTTTGTTAGTTTTAGTCTAGTTTTAGTCATCACAGATCTATTTTTGTTAGTCTTAGTCTAGTTTTAGTCATCACAGATCTATTTTTGTTAGTCTTAGTCTAGTTTTAGTCATCACAGATCTATTTTTGTTAGTTTTAGTCTAGTTTTAGTCATCACAGATCTATTTTTGTTAGTCTTAGTCTAGTTTTAGTCATCACAGATCTATTTTTGTTAGTCTCAGTCTAGTTTTAGTCATCACAGATCTATTTTTGTTAGTCTTAGTCTAGTTTTAGTCATCACAGATCTATTTTTGTTAGTTTTAGTCTAGTTTTAGTCATCACAGATCTATTTTTGTTAGTCTCAGTCTAGTTTTAGTCATCACAGATCTTTTTTTGTTAGTTTTAGTCTAGTTTTAGTCATCACAGATCTATTTTTGTTAGTCTCAGTCTAGTTTTAGTCATCACAGATCTATTTTTGTTAGTCTCAGTCTAGTTTTAGTCATCACAGATCTATTTTTGTTAGTGTTAGTATAGTTTTAGTCATCACAGATCTATTTTTGTTAGTTTTAGTCTAGTTTTAGTCATCACAGATCTATTTTTGTTAGTCTTAGTCTAGTTTTAGTCATCACAGATCTATTTTTGTTTGTCTCAGTCTAGTTTTAGTCATCACAGATCTATTTTTGTTAGTCTCAGTCTAGTTTTAGTCATCACAGATCTATTTTTGTTAGTGTTAGTCTAGTTTTAGTCATCACAGATCTATTTTTGTTAGTCTTAGTCTAGTTTTAGTCATCACAGATCTATTTTTGTTAGTCTTAGTCTAGTTTTAGTCATCACAGATCTATTTTTGTTAGTCTAGTCTAGTTTTAGTCATCACAGATCTATTTTTGTTAGTCTTAGTCTAGTTTTAGTCATCACAGATCTATTTTTGTTGGTGTTAGTCTAGTTTTAGTCATCACAGATCTATTTTTGTTAGTCTTAGTCTAGTTTTAGTCATCACAGATCTATTTTTGTTAGTCTTAGTCTAGTTTTAGTCATCACAGATCTATTTTTGTTAGTCTTAGTCTAGTTTTAGTCATCACAGATCTATTTTTGTTAGTCTTAGTCTAGTTTTAGTCATCACAGATCTATTTTTGTTAGTTTTAGTCTAGTTTTAGTCATCACAGATCTATTTTTGTTAGTCTTAGTCTAGTTTTAGTCATCACAGATCTATTTTTGTTAGTCTCAGTCTAGTTTTAGTCATCACAGATCTATTTTTGTTAGTCTCAGTCTAGTTTTAGTCATCACAGATCTATTTTTGTTAGTTTTAGTCTAGTTTTAGTCATCACAGATCTATTTTTGTTAGTCTCAGTCTAGTTTTAGTCATCACAGATCTTTTTTTGTTAGTCTTAGTCTAGTTTTAGTCATCACAGATCTATTTTTGTTAGTCTCAGTCTAGTTTTAGTCATCACAGATCTATTTTTGTTAGTCTTAGTCTAGTTTTAGTCATCACAGATCTATTTTTGTTAGTTTTAGTCTAGTTTTAGTCATCACAGATCTATTTTTGTTAGTCTCAGTCTAGTTTTAGTCATCACAGATCTATTTTTGTTGGTGTTAGTCTAGTTTTAGTCATCACAGATCTATTTTTGTTGGTTTTAGTATAGTTTTAGTCATCATAGATCTATTTTTGTTAGTCTCAGTCTAGTTTTAGTCATCACAGATCTATTTTTGTTAGTCTCAGTCTAGTTTTAGTCATCACAGATCTATTTTTGTTAGTTTTAGTCTAGTTTTAGTCATCATAGATCTATTTTTGTTAGTCTCAGTCTAGTTTTAGTCATCACAGATCTATTTTTGTTAGTCTCAGTCTAGTTTTATTCATCACAGATCTATTTTTGGTGGTGTTAGTCTAGTTTTAGTCATCACAGATCTATTTTTGTTAGTTTTAGTCATATTTTGGTCGATGAAGTTAACACTGTTCAGGTAAGCTGTTCCACAGACGGGGGTCGTAGTTGTAAAAAGATGCCTCTCTATGATTTCGTTCACTCAGAAAGGTGTAATTGCTCAGGTAAAATGTGGTTTTATTAAAAAAAAAAATTACAGATTCATACATTTTTATTCCAAGTTAAATATTTCAATAAGTGCTTGGGATGGATAAATGCTTGTTGCTATAGGATAGCCCCGAAATAAATTGAAAAATAAAGCTGAAGAGAATGAAAAATAATGCTACTGATTAAGACAAGAATGGTAGATCGTCGATGTATCCACAGCCAGGACGACGAGTCGATAACCGATCGCTGCTTCCCCTCAAAGATGAAAGCGGTAAACCAGAGAAGCTAACCTAGCATGATTTGATGGAGGCTGACACGATGGACAGGCACAGAAAGGCAGCATTGTAGTCCCATTCTGAGACTGAGCTTTGATAAATCTTGAAAGTAAGGACGGTGGGGACTGATATGCAGTAAGTAACGATTTTTACCGGAAGTTCATCAATCCCGCTAAAAGTTTGTAGCCAGGAGGCCCACTGTTACCGATGCTAGGTTAGCCTGTTAGCTCAGAGCAGGCTTCTCACCCCGGCGGGGTTTAAGGCTTTTTAAAGGCCTTTTTGGTGTTTTTAAAGGTGTTAACATCAGTTTCAGATTAACAGAAAAGGAGTATATAATGTTTAAAGTCTTTGTATTAGTATCTCTCCTCTGTATCAGCGGATAAGCTCCTTAAAGATGCTGTCTGAGGTTCATACTGTCAGGAGACGGTGACAGGTTAGCAGGCATGCAGCATCTTTTCTACTCCCTCTGTATATTCAGATAAAAACTTTAACAGTGTTTTTATGATCCTCTGTTTGACAGAATGAGGGAGTGTGCAGGTGTAGTCTCTCAGGTTGTTTATATTTTTACTTATGATATGTTTGTTTCATCTAATACTGATGTAATTCTGATACTTCCAAACTCACCTGATGCATGTTTACACCTGTGCTGCACAGTTAATCTCATCTAATTGTGCTGTCAGGCTGTGAAATAAGGTCATTGCTGCTATAACTTTGGTGTTCAGTCATACTATAAAGGTTTACAAAAATACCTGCAGAAAGGCCTTTAAGAGTGACTTTATTTTCAAAAAGGATATTTAAAAATGTTGAATTATTTTGAAAGCAGTACTGTAAAAACTAGAAAAGCCCTTTTCAAGCTCAGCTCTTTTCCTGAAGTCATCTCAGGCATGTGACTCTTCCTCTCAATGCCATTTCCAGGTCATGAAGCGGGTTCGAACTGAGCAGATCCAGTATGCTGTGGCTCAGTACCTGAAGAGGAGGCAGTACGTGGACACCGATGGTTCCCTGAAGGGAGCCAAGCTCTTTCAGTCAGCAGAGGAGATGGCTGCCAGCCTCACCGGTGAGCACACTGTAGATAAGCAAAGTGGAGCATAACACATTTAATATCCATAAGAATAGAAACAATTACGTCTCCTGTCTGCATCCCTCTCTCCCTCTTTCTGGTTCTGTGAGCAGTGCAGACCGAGTCTGGATGTGCCAACATCGTCTCTGCTGCACCGTGCCAGTCTGACCCCCAGCAGTATGAGACCCAGTACTCCAGGCTGCGTAACTTCCTCTCAGGTAGGTCTGTCATTGGGAGAAGAGGGGTTGTAAATAGGGGTGCACCGATAGCAATTTTCTGGCCGATCACTGATCTTTAAAAGCCTGACCTGCCTTATGATCATGACCTTTTATTTCATAATTATGACTTAGAATCTTTTTCAAGAATTGCTGTACTTTCACATTTTCTTCTTTTTTATTTGACCCAAATGGGCTTCCATACAGGCATCTCAAGGGCCCCTCCCTGGGAATCAGTACTGTCGGTACCTGATCTGTCCCGGAAACCCGATTTGTACTGGGCATGCGCACACACGCGTCTACATCCGCTCAAAGCATTTACTGATCAGGCAGTGTTGTTGCTGCCCAATCAGTACTATGCATGTGCAAATATACGTCACCTTTTTTTTGTTTCTTTGTTTGTTTGTTTTTTTGTTTGTTTGTTTGTTTTTTTGCCAGCGGCGGAACAAAGTAAAAGAAGAAGAAGAGCGTAGTGCAGATCGGGCAGCAACAACCCTGCCTGATCAGTAACTGCCGTTAAATGCTTAGATAGGCTGCCGAGCGGATGTAGACGCACGTGTGCACATGCACTGTACAAATCGGGTTTCCGGGACGGATCAGGTACTGACAAGTACCCTTTTTCCTCCCTGTGCTACGCCATGGACTTTTCCCTATTAATTTAGTAATACTATGAAATAATACCATCACTACAAAAGGCAAAAAAAATACAGTTAAGGTTGTATTGCTCAGCCCCACTGGAACTGAATTTTTCTGTTGGCTGATCTGGTGGCATGTGGTGCAGACTCCACCTATCAGAGCTGTGGCACTCAAAGACAGCCACGATCAATTAACACATTTAACTCTGTGGTGAATGACAGAATCTCTCTACTGACTGCATAAACAGTTGAATGAGCACTATGGCGGAATACATCCGAAAGCTGGCCACGTAAATGTCCCAAAATAATTTGAAAAAATTACAACCCAGTGATATTTTTTTTATTTTAAAATATTTTTGTTCCTTTTTCATGCTGATTGATTTTATGTAATATCAGAGGTTCCATTTTATGTTTTTCATCTCCAATCAGAAACAGACATATCATGGGCAAAGGAGGTGAGCAGCATCCTCTACCCGCTTTTTGTCTACCTCCACCTGGACATGGTGCAGTGCGGCCTGAAGGGGGCAGTAGATGGCTTTTACAGTCGTTTCCATGGTGCATTTCTTCAGGACAGTGAGCAGCGCGTCATCGTAGAGCAGCTCCGCCATGTTCTCACCTCTCAGGACGTCGCTGCAAACCCCAAACTGAGCGCTTTCCTTGAGCACAAGTACGTGGTTCACCTGACGGAGCCGGCCTACAGCTACCTGCTGCGCTACCTGCAGAGTGAGGACAACAGCGCCCTCTGCAGGGCGATAAGCACACATCTGCAGCTGGAGGTCACCACCTTAAGACGTACAGACTACCAGCTTTACGGAGCTGCAGGCGGGACAGCTGCCGCCCCAAACTCCACCTCATCCTGGGCTGGAGTGGATGGGGCGGAGGGTGGGGAGGGGGTGGAGGTCCCAGCAGGGATCCCGCAGAGCGAGGCGGCCCTGGAGGCTCTGCAGGACTGCATTAAGAAAGTACGTGAAGGCCCGCCGACGCTCACCACTGTGTGTTTCTATGCCTTCCACCACACGGAGCAGATGCTGAACACGGCGGAGGTGTCGGCGGACAGCCGGCTGCTGAGCGCCGGCTTCGACAGCTCCACTGTGAAACTGTGGAGCCTCCGAGCCCGAAAACTGAAGGCCAAACCGCATCAGGCTGACGTGTCGCATGTCCACCTGGCCTGTGACGTGCTGGAGGAGGAGGTGAGTTAGTTTGAGAGGAAACTATCATCTGAATGTTTATCACAGCACTTTAAGGGTTAACTGCAGACAGGCAGGACTCTGGCTTAAGTTACAGTAAGCTAATAGAACTTTTTTATTAGGAAAGCATCTTTTCCTCTTATTTCCACTTTTTGATATGATATTACTTGTTGAGTGTAAGTGAAAATAAAGAACACATTTATCAGAGTTCACAGCAGGTATGACACTCTTCTATGATGTAGAACCATTTCATACAGCATCCATGGTTCAGTTTACATGTTAATTGTGTGTTTTTTTCCTTAGTTTATGTTTTTTTTGTGGTTCTGCATTTAACTTCCTTCCATGTTATACACATTTTTTGAAAGCATCTTCATCTGAGGACATTAAATTTTGGGTTCCTGTCACAATTACTCTTCTGATTTAAAACCTGTTAGTCTCATTTGTAGCCACGTTGTCTGCCTTATGGCTGCAGAATTGACGTTTTATCAACAGTAACAAGCTACAGCACTGCCAAAGGTAAATATTCAGTCTGATGATTTCTTAAACTCCAGCTCGCTCACCATCGTTTTTCTCCTCAGGATGAAGAGGACAGCTCCGGCAGCGAGATAAAGACTCTGCGGGGCCACAGCGGCCCCGTGTTTCGGACCGCCTTCCTGACAGACAGCTCCGGCCTGCTCTCCTGCTCCGAGGACACGACCGTCCGCTACTGGGACCTGGGCAGCTTCACAAACACGGCGCTCTACCAGGGCCACGCCTACCCGGTGTGGGACGTTGATGTCAGCCCCTGCAGTCTTTACTTTGCCAGCGGCTCCCACGACCGCACCGCTCGTCTCTGGACGTTCTCACGCACCTACCCCCTACGGCTGTACGCGGGGCATCTCGCTGATGTCGACTGCATCAAGTTCCATCCGAACTCCAACTATCTCGCCACCGGCTCCACGGACAAGACTGTCCGTCTGTGGAGCACCCAACAGGGGGCGTCGGTTCGCCTCTTTACTGGCCACCGCGGCCCCGTACTGTCCCTCGCTTTCTCTCCCAATGGGAAATATCTGGCGTCGGCCGGTGAGGACCAGAGGGTGAAGCTGTGGGACTTATCGTCAGGGGTGTTGTTTAAAGACCTGCGTGGTCACACGGACAGCGTCACCAGCCTGTCCTTCAGCCCCGACAGCAGCCTGGTGGCGTCTTCATCTATGGACAACTCTGTCCGGGTTTGGGACATCCGGAACTCCCACGGTGGGACGCCGGCTGACGGCTCGTCCAGTGAGCTGGTGGGACAGTACACTGGAAACACCAGCAACGTCCTGAATGTCCAGTTCATGGCGTGTAACTTACTGCTGGTGACGGGGACGGCACAGGAGAAAACAGAGCAGTAGCCTCCGTCTGATTTTTCTGTTTATGTTTGAGAGGAAAGTCTGAAGATGTCATAGATGTACGCACATAGACCAGTGGTTTGCAAACTTTTTTCGCCCAGGGCACACCATATTCATATCAATACAAATTAAGTAGACTTTATAAATAATATAACATTCAAGGTGGCCCAAAAGGGAAGATAAAGAGGAGAGGTTTCTGGGGCCCACCCATCTGGGGGTGGAAAAAATTAGTTAAAAGTGATGAAAAAAACCATGGCAAAATTGGGTAACAAGTGGCAAGACAAAGTAAAAAATGGGTGACAATTGGCATAAGGGGCCAAAAAATGGGTTACAAGTGGCCAAAAATGGTTAAATGTTGTAAAAAGGTGGTAAAAATGGTTTAAAAGTGATTAAAATAGGCAAAATTGGGCAAAAAAAAAAGTGGCCAAACAAAGGCGAAGTCAGCTAAAATTGGCAAGAAGGTTGAAAAATGGGTTGAAAGTGTCAAAAAGGTGACAAAATGGATTAAAAGTGGCAAACAGGGTTACATTTACAAAAAGGGGTTAAAAGTGATGAAAAACTGGCAAAACTGTCCAAATAATAGCAAAAGTAGGCAAAAAAGGTAGCAAAAATGGGTTAAATGTGGCAAAAAGTTCCAAAACAGTTGCAAAAATGGGTCAGAAGTATTAAAAAGAGTTGCAAAATAGCAAAAAAAAAGCAAAAATGGTTTTAGTTGTCATAAAGTGTCAATTAAAAGTGTTTGAATTAATCATTTTAACACCAGTTTCAACTCAATAATAGCTTGCCAAGTGAGGTAACTGTTAGCCAGGAGGCTAGCACCAATGCTACTGATCCGACACACATACACTAATACCATCAGTAACTCACTACTAGGGAGGGCCCATTCTCTGGGGTTTTTCGGGGGCCCAGCCAGATCCCCAAGGCACACCTTGAGTTGCCTCACCTTGCCACACCATTTGAGAGCCAATGACCTAGATGACACTTTCAGGCTTCTGACATTTCCACGTGGGAGCCATTGGGAACGGGGGAAGTCTCAGCCCCGAATGAGGAAGTGGGGGGTCTTTAAGTGTTAGAATATTTAAAGAATGTGAATTAGTTGAGTTTTTAAGCTGCTCTGCCAACAGCAATCATGGATTTGTGATTCAAGATACTTGATTCTATTCAGGATGGATGTTTTTTATTTTTGTTAATCCTGGCAGAACAAATAGTCCTATTCACATCTTTATAAAAATTAATATGTACATGTTAAAATGAAAACTGCAAAGGCTATTATAAATGTATGGTAAAGCATTCAGTAGCCATGCAGAGGTCTGGGTGGCTCAAAGACAGTAGCAGCTTTCATTGACCACCAGGTGGAGCTGCAGCACCAGGCATACTATTCTCCATCTCCTCAAACCGACATGTTTACCTCACATAAAAACAGCGGAGAACCAGAGCTGTTGATTTAAACTGTGAGTCTTTGCCCTGTTAGTAGTCTATGCCCCAGTGAAATCAGAGACGTCCCAACCAGAACTTAGCCTCAGTGATGTTTACATACCAATTTGTCTCTGTCCTTTGCTGCCAACACAAAAATACGGACAGTTTTATGTGTTTACCATGTGTTTGGATAACTATTTCTGCTGTTTGGGAAGTAAAGGACCAGAAACATGAATGCCAGTAATGATAAGGAGGCTCACTGTCAGCTGTCAGTCAGTGTTCTGGTGCTGTAACGTTAAATACAGTCTTATTTGGATTCATTTACATTAGGAGGAAATCTTTTTGTAGCTACTGTTAACCTACAGAGACAGCAGGGCATCTGACTGCTACTTAACCCCCCTCCCAGATGGCGCCCGTGTAGACATTTCCCTACTGCTGACAGCGTCTATGTGTGTGCATCTATGAAATATTTCATCTCCAGTCTGAATGTTTCGCCACCTGCACAGGATTCCTTCATTTTCCTTGGTTGTCGCCGTAGAAAAGAAGCAGAGTTTGAGATGTTTTTTTACTGCATAAGTTTCATTCTGTAAACCTGGCTCTCACGTTAATTTACAGGTAAAATCTCAGAAAGTCTGATGTGTTTTTTAGATGTCAGTATTAAAATGTTCCTGTTGGCCTCGGTGGCCTAAATGTGCTTTCTTTGCTGCCATGCGCTGCTGTTCTACTCCATGAGAGCTGTGTGTTTCTGTTGGATAATAAATGATAATTCATTGTTCTGTTTCACCCTCTAATGATCTGAGCCTAAAGAAGTGGAGCAGAGTTTGTGGTTATGCCTTCTGAAGATTTAAGAGTATAAAAAACTATTAGAGAGGTTCTGAGATCCCCTCTGAAACAGAGGTGGACCAAATGTAGAAATGAGGGTCAGCACTGATGTTTGGGAAAAATCAGCTGGTGCTCATTCTTTCAATGTTTCTTAGGTGTAAGAGTCCTGACACACCGATATTTTCTCTTCTGTTTGCAATGAAAATAGATCAAGAGCGTTCAGAAAGGTATGGAAAGCCAATCATAAGGGAAATTATTGAAACAAAAATGAGTCCAAAATTCAGAGAAAGTAAGTTAAGGCTTTGAGATGCAGAAGTCTGAAATAGTATAAATTAATGATGACTTATTTCAATATTATTACTATTTTATAATTTTGATTTTTTTATCCTATACTTTAGATAGATAATAATTACAATTTAAAATTCGATTTAGACTTTAAATCCAAAAATTTAGACTTAAAATAAATCCTTTGTGATTAAATATCTCATAATTTTGACTTTTTAAAAATCCTAATCATGATTTACTGTAATAATTTCTACTTAAAATCCCACTATCTAGATTCTTAAATCATAATTATGAGCAAATATCTCATAATTTATATTTTTAATCCCACAAACTCATAATATTGAATTATTTTCTCATAAACGTGACATAATCACGATTTAGATTTTGAAAATCATAATCATGAATTACTTTCTCATAATTTAGACTTTTAATTCCACAATTCAGACTTTAAAAAAATTCATAATGAATTACTATCAGATAACTTTTACTTTAAATCCCATTATTTAAGTTTTTTTTAAAAATCCTAATTATGACATAATATTGTGAAACACTAAAATCCCAAATTTTACTGTAGATTAGAAAAAGATAATAACATCTCATAATTAGTATGTTTTGATAGTGTAATTTAGACTGTTATCATAATTATCTCATAACTTTGATTCCCTCTCTGGATCTTCGTCTCTGTCTGGAGGTTATTTCTTCTAGAAGATTGTTCAGCAGTGTACTTCGTTCAGGAAGTAAAAATCTGATTTATTTTCTCCGTAATAGATTTTATTATCAGGAACATCAAAGTCGGACTGACCATGGAGTGAAACGATGATTTATACTCCTGTAAAAGGCAAAATGTGCAAGATATAAAGTCAGAATCATGAGTTTAAAGGTCAAAATTTGACTTAAAATCTTAGGTTGTGAATCTAAAGGTAATAATATGAAATAAAAAGTCTACATTAAAAGTTAACGGTCACATATTTTACCCTTTTAAGACAAGTGTACAGGTGCATCTCAAAAAGTTAGAATATCATGAAAAAGTTCAATATTTTCTGTCACTCTTTTCTGAAAGGTAAACCCATATATTATATAGACTCATTACACACAGAGTGAAACATTTCAAGCCTTTATTTCTTGAAATGTTGATGATTATGGCTTAAAGATAAGAAAACCCAAAATTCAGTGTCTCAGAAATTTAGAATATTACATGAGATCAATTTAAAAAGGATATTTTAAACAGAAATGTCAGGCTTCTGAAAAGTATGTTCATTTCTATGCATCAATACTTGGTTGGACCTCCTTTTGCATGAATTACTGCATCAGTGCGGCGTGGCATGGAGGCGATCAGCCTGTGGCACTGCTCAGGTGTAATGGAAGCCCAGGTTGCTTTCATAGCAGCCTTCAGGTCATCTGCATTGTTGGGTCTGGTGTCTCTCATCTTCCATAGATCCTCTATGGGGGTCAGGTCAGAATCAAGCACAGTAACACCATGGTCATTGAAGCAGCTTTTGGTACCTTTGTCAGTGTGGGCAGGTGCCAAGTCCTGCTGGAAAATGAAATCAGCATCTCCATGGTGCTTGTCAGCAGAAGGAAGCATGAAGGTCTCTAAAATGTCCTGGTAGATGGCTGCGTTGACTGTGGACTTCAGAAAACAGAGTGGACCAACACCAGCAGATGCCATGGCAGCCCAAATCATCACTGACTGTGGAAACTTCACACTGGACTTCAAGCAACGTGGATTCTGGTCCTCTCCACTCCTCCGCCACTTCTAAACAATTCTTGCGACTTATGCCTAAAGTTGTCTCTGTTTACCCATTATTGCCACTATTAACCACAGTTTACCACTTTTTACACCCAATTTTTCCCATTTTAACCACATTTCACTATCTAATATGCCCATTTTTGCCAGTTTGACCCATTTCTGCTAATATCTACCTTTTTTTTTCTCAGTTAACACTTTTTTCACAGTTTGAGTTTTTCATCCCATTTCACCAAATGTCCACCCATTTGTGCCAATTTGAAGCCTTTTTTTTTTCGATTTTAATGTCATTTTTGCCACTTCCAATCAATTTCTTCTACTTTTGAAATACTTTTTTTTTTAAATTCTACTAATTTCACCTCCTTTTCCCACCATTTTTTGGCCATATTTACTTACTTTTGCTATTTTTACCCATTTTTTTTTTGTTGTTGTTTTTTTTTTTACCAAAAAGGATTTACTTTTTCAAGAAGGCTATTTACTACACAAATGATTAAAATGATATTTGCTTCTTTGATAAGAGTGGTTATTTTTCAGGTTAAATATGAAATATGGATATCACAGCTTAACCATGGTTTTGCTGACCTCCATGGGCCCCCAGTTTGGTCTGAGCCCCAGAAAGCTCTCCCCTTTATCCCCACTTATGGGTGGCCTTGTCTCTGCATGACTGTTCCTGAATGTTCATGGCTGTTTAACCACCTTCAGGTAGAGTGGGGGTCCCTGATGTTCGGCACCTTTATTTTTGGGGCTCGCGGGCTGAAAAGGTTGAGCCCCTGGTTTAGAGGACTGAGGCGACATTTAAGCATCAGTATCAGCAAAATGATAAATCTCAGCAGAGTGGATATCTGTAAAAATCCAGTATGTGTAGAAATCTCAGCTGAATTTCTTTGCAGCCTCTCATTTATGTTTCTGAACTCTGTGCATGACCTGGCATTTCTGTGTTTAAAGGCATAGACTGTACTAGTGTTAATCAAACAGAGGAACACATAGCTGTGTAAACACACTCATGATCAGCTATGAGAGGAATCTGGAGCGTGTGCTGGAATGTGGATGTCGTAGTCCTCAGAGACGAGTCCTGAGTTTCCTACAGATGTGGGTGCAGCAGGAGCGGTGATGGCACGCCCGAATGTCTGCATCAAAGACAAGAGAGAGAGAGAGAGAGAGAGAGAGAGAGCATGACTCTGTATCCATAACCATGGCTGCAATGAAGACTCATCATGGGCGTCAGAGAGGCCCCCAGGAACATACCACACCCTGCAGTACTGGATCAGTCTGCATACATCAGTCTTTTTTCATAAAGCAGCAATTTAAAAACAGAGTCCCCTGCAGACACTTCACAACGAGGACAGGTCTAGACTATCAGGAGTATTTAAGAGTCTCTGAGAGATGGATCTGGATCAGCTGGCTAGTGAAGGCCAGTGAAGACCCTGTTACAGCCAACACCACTGAGGACAAGTTTTTCAAGGTCCTGCTGGGATATTAGTCCTTTAATCCCAGAAATACTAATTCAGGTCTGAGTCTGTGACAACACCCTGGTCTGTGGTTTTTATCCATAGTGACTGGAGCTGCACTTTAAACATTCCTCCTTGGTGCCAAAAAAACCCCTCAGTTTCTTCTCTTATGGCACATCCTCTCTGTGATTCAGTGCTTTTTTGGGGCCATGGCCACCTGGGGACAGTGAGATGTAGAGCGGTGTGTCATCTGCGTAGTTAATGTGGTTTATTTTGTTGTTTTTCTATGATCTGAGTGAGAGGGAGCAGGTAGATGTTAAACAGAAGAGGCCCCAGGATGGAGCCTTGGGGGACTCCACATGTGGTTTTGGTGTGCTCAGGTTTAAAGTTACCTATGAGCACAGAACAGTCCCTGTCCTTTAAGTCAGTGGTTCTCAACCTTGGGGTTGCGACCCCCTCAGAGTGCGAGACACTCTGAGGCGGGTCTCCAGATGGCTTAAAAAACCTAAGAATATTTTTAAAATTACGCTGTTGCCACTTTACACCAATTCTACCAAATGTCAACCCTTTTTCATCACTTTTATACACAAATTTTGCCAATTTTAGAACATTTTTGCCACTTAAAACCCATTTCTTTCCATTTTAAAGCCTTTTCTGCCTGTTTTTGACACTTCTAAACCAATTCTTGCCACTTTCTACCTATTGTTGCCTCTGTTGATCCATTATTGCCTCTATCAATCACTTTTAACAAGCTTTTTTGCCCATTTTAACCAAAGTTAACAGATTTTTGCTAGTTTATATGAAATTTTCATCCCATTCCTACTAATTTCCACCTATTTTTTGCACTTAAAAGCCAATTCAGCCACTTTTTAATCCCCTCTAACCATTTTTTGTGCCCATTTTTGCCACTTTAACCCAAATATATACTTTAGAAATCTAATTTCACCACCTTTCCATCATTTTTTGCCCTCATTAACAAATTTAAGCCATTTTAACCCATTTTAATTATGTTTTTAACAAAAGTTATTTTCATTTAAAGAAGGCTATTTTCTACACAAATGAATAAAGATATGTGTTTCTTTGATAAGAGAGGTTATTATTCAAGTCAAATATATATATATATATATATATATATATATATATATATATATATTTTAAGATTTATTTTTGGGCCTTTTCATGCCTTTAATTGATAGAGGAAGGACAGTGGATAGACTTGGAAATGGGGAGAGACATGTGGCAAAGGGCCACAGGCCGGACTCGAACACGGGCCGCCCGCGCACATGGGTAGCATCCTAAACCACTCAACCATCTGCGCTCCCCATTCAAGTCAAATATAAGATATGGATATCACAGCTAACTCTACAATGGACCATGGTTTTGCTGACCTCCATGGGCCCCCAGTTTGGCTGGGTCTCAGACACCTCCCCCCTTTTCCCCTCTTATGAACAGCCTTGTCTAAACTGTGTTCAACCATCTTCAGGTAGAGTGGGGGTCCCCGGTCTCTGGCACCTTTATTTTGGGGGTCATGGTCTGAAAAGTTTGAGAACCCCTGCTTTAATTGGGCTTCAAACCCAATAGAACTGTGACAGACAGTCCAGGCAGGTCTCTAGTCGGTAGAGTAACACATGGTGGTCGGCTGAAGATCAGATTAGACTCAGACTGAA
This sequence comes from Cheilinus undulatus, assembly GCF_018320785.1. NCBI lineage: Eukaryota > Metazoa > Chordata > Actinopteri > Labriformes > Labridae > Cheilinus > Cheilinus undulatus. Next base: position 54,751,940 of record NC_054868.1, on the reverse strand, counting down.
GTTCTGCCATGATCTGAGTTTAAGCGGATGTCATGCTCTCTAGGATAACTTCTATAAAATGAATGCTGGATAAATATTCAGCTTAACTGTGAGTGTTAAGTGTGCCACACCTCCCAAACTCTTTCTGTCTCTAAACTTTACTATAAAGAAGCATAAACCCTGAAGTTCCTGCTGGTGTGACTGATTTGACTGAAAGCAACACTTCTCATTCCCTTATCTTCTGTGAAACCATCAGGTTTGAGTTCTTGCTGTTTCCTGCAGGCCAAACCCAAACAGAGCGAGATAAGAGAGAGAGAGAGAGAGAGAGAGTCAGCAGGGGCGAGGTTCACCTGCCGCAGGAGGACAAACCAGTTTGTGTCTGGAGGGTGTGGACCAGCGCTGCCCGACCTGACAGGCTCGTCCCTGCTGCAGACACTCAGCAGGTGACTCGCTCCATCACACTACGCAGCGTCTGGGAACGCCATGCCTCTCCAGTCCACGCTCTCCGGCCGGGGCTCCGGCTCTCAGAAGGCCATAGACACCCAGTCGGACGGCAAGTCCTTCGAACAGCTGAGGCGTGAGTGTCTGCAGAAGGGAGTCCTGTTTGAGGATCCGGACTTCCCTGCCACTGACTCCTCTCTCTTCTTCAGCCAGAGCTGTCCCGTCAGCATCGAGTGGAAGAGGCCTAAGGTAGGTCCAGGGTTTTCCTATTCTGGGGTCCAGGAGGCTGGGGGGAGGATCTGGGACATGCAGCATCCAAAGCAAGCAGCAGGCTGTCTGAGAAAGAGCCAGAATGTCTAAAACTATGTTTGAATGATGATTAAAACCATCTGAATGGATGTGAAGTTGAAGTTTTCATCATGCACTTTTGGTCTGGTCAAAGGTCGCATTAACCTGCAGATACTGTCGACAGATTCAGTTGTTTTTATGGTAAAACTTCTGCTTCCTACTCTCTATGGAACAGAGAAACCTACATTTGTACAGCCCAATCAATAAAAACAAACACGCTTCTTTACATACTTATTTGCATATGCATATATACGTTCATATTTTGTACATTTGCTTGCCCCGAGGGTCAGGATGAAATATAACAGAATATATCTTTACCTTAATTTCTGTGATTCAGCTATCAATAGGACCAACCCCCAAAAAATGACTCTTTTGACTGATTTCCCAGTCAGTTTGACCCTGCATGACTACTTCCTGTTTCCTGGCAAAGGCCGATCTTAAGGGTGGAAAGCTTCCTGGGGTCCAGTCTCAGTGTGGATCCCATAGAGCTTAAGAAAAATGGTCCATCCCAAGTTTAAGATAATCAGAGGTGGAAGAAGTACATGCCTACAGGGCAGAACTATCTTGTGTTTGACTGTCTTTAAGTAGAAGTCAAAGTACTGGTCTATAAATCTACTCTAGTAAAGTAAAAAGTTGGCCTCTCAAAGTAGCGAGGAGCTACGTTTGATAGGAAAATATGAGCGTTCCTGAATGAGCAGTAATCTGAATCTCCAGCCAGCTTCCTGACTATAAGGTGTGCCCTAGCCTGAAGAGAACTGAGCAGCAGTTTTAGGATGTAATGTGGAATTGTTCTCTACGTGCTACTGACAGTCAAAGCCAAACTTCTGCTCTGTTTCATGTTGTTGGCAGGAGGATTCATCTCGCTGTCTTCTTCTACTCTAATCATGCTGGTCACTTCCTCTTTGGCCAATTTACTTCCAATTACCACTCATTTATGTCTCACCAGGAAACAAGAAGTATTCTTGCAGGGACAAATTTACTCGGAAATCACTTCAAGACGCCATTTTCTTTGTTGAACATGACATATTCTGGACAAGCTTGTCAGTAATTGGCTAACAGAACGTATAAGGACAATATGACAGACCTACTAATGACTTTAACCTGCGGTCTTCTTCTACTGTGGTCACGCCGTTCACCTCCCTTTAGCTAATTCACTTCCTCTTCACTCTCATTCATGTCACAGATGTTGCCAAGTGGAATCGTGAAATATTCATGTGGGAGTAAATTGACCAGGAAATCAATGGACGAGTTGTTTTCCCGGTTTTTCATTTTGGTCACAAAAATAAAAAACAAATAACATCTTTTAAAAAAAACAAAAACATTTTTGTAGGCAAAAATGCTCTATATACAATGTATGATAAATACTGTAAATTATTGTGTAAATTATTAATGTACTGTAATGTTATTACCTTTTATTCTTACATCATAGATAGATAGATAGATAGATAGAGAGAGAGAGAGAGAGAGAGAGAGAGAGAGGGATAGATAGATACTTCTATCTACTAGTTCTTATCATAAAGCATTTTGGCCTTGTATAATACGGTAAAAAACAATGAATGGCTCTTGTTTTGACATGGAGGCTTTTATTTTGAAAAGCTTACCTTTCCCAATGGGTCACATGATTTCCTTTTCCTCAAGTATTTCATTAAATGAAGAAAACAAAAAATAGGATTAAAACAAACAAAAATTGAGCCTTTTTTTAATGTTATTAGTTTTTCCATTTTTGTGACCAAAATGAAAAAATGGAAAAATGACTTGTTTTTCTGTTTTATCCATTTCTGGTCAAAAGCGAGAAAAACAACAACAACAACAACAAAAAGCAGAATATCAAGAGTTCCTCACATTTTTCTGAGTCTGGTTTTAACCAGGAAGTGGATCTGCCAGAAAGTACACTGACTTTCCAACATTAATGACGTAGATGAGGTTTAATTGGAAGTTAATTGGCTGAAGACAGTGAACAGGAGGTCTTAAATATAACTGCCCTTAAATGTGTGGTCTAATTATTGTAAGCCTGTCAAAATACGTAAAGTTTAACAAAGAATATAGCACTCATGATTTTCTTGTCAGTTTGACCCTGCATGAATACTTCCTGTTTCCTGGCGGCATTAATGACCTAAAGGAGAGTCGTTTTTATCTAAAGGAACCCTGAAGAAAACAGAAGACCTCTGCTGTAAAAGAAACTTAAACTAATGTCACTGAGTGCCACCATTGCCATGTACTGATTATGTTGTGACAGTATCCTAGGTCATCATACTCTCAGCTTTTATATTTCTCACCTTTACTACATTTTTAAAACAAACAGCCAAAACTTGACTTTCCTTCTTGATCAATGAAGTATTTATTGGTATGTCTATCTATGTAGAGCTCTGTGTGTAAAGAGCATCAACTCTCACCAATCAAATATCCATAAATCTACATGTATTGATACTGTGTTATTTGAATGTTTAATACAAAATAAGCAGTGAGGAGTTGATCTAGCCGTGGCTGCAGAACCAGTTCTGCCAGGAGACTGTGTAAATAGAGCCAAGTACGGGGCCAGTTTCTTCAGTCGGAGCTCCTTATGCAGACTTTATCCCCACACGCCTCGCTGTTATCAGCTGTTCAAGCGTTCTGCAGCTGATTGGTTTGGACTGATCAGCCTCATGTTTGTGAAAAATGTCTCTTTAGTGTCTTGTGACACTTTAAACTTAGCAGGACGGTGCTTCCAGCTCATTTCTGGCCTCTTGAACGTTTAAAATTCCCTCAGCTCTGACCCACAATGACTGAACTATGGAAATTAACCACTCATCATCGTTACAATGACATTTCTCTCCGGGGCGTTCCTTCAGAGTAAATTTTTCAGCTGCCTGAGGTTGGTGTGTGGAGTTTTTGTGTTACGTGTGTTCCAGTGACTGGGATCTCAGGCTGATTAATATGCGGGGAATGTGAACACACCTATTGAAGGCACCTGCTGGCTCACCTTTAACTGTCATCACTTTGTTTGACTGAATGACCGTACCAGTTTTTCTTCCTGTTCTCCAGGAGATCTGTGACAACCCCAGGTTCATCGTTGGCTCAGCAGACCGCACGGACATCTGCCAGGGACAGCTGGGTTGGTACCCAAGGTTTCTGCATAGTTTTTATTTTGCTCATGTCACATTTCACTCAATTACCCATGATGCTTTGTGTGCCACCACAGGAGACTGCTGGCTCCTGGCAGCCATCGCTAACTTGACCCTCAAAAAGGATGCTCTGGCCCGCGTCGTCCCCCATGACCAGGACTTTGACCGTAACTATGCCGGTATTTTCCACTTCCAGGTACGCTGCAGACTGATGATCCTAAATGACCCTTTGTCAAGCCCCGCCCTCCTTTAAAAGTAGCTCAAAAATCTCCTGTTGCTAGGGAACTCTTCAATGGAAGCCTGTCTCAGTTTAAAAAGACAAAATTAACTGGTTAGGTAATTATAATGATAAAGTACAACCTTAAGTCATAAATAAAAATAACTCTAAGATAAAAATAATATATTTTTAAATTATGACATTTTACCTCGTGACTTTGACTCTGTTTACCAGGACTTTTAATCTCTAAATTATTTAGGAAAACTATTTCGACTTTTTATTTCAGATTTTTCATCTGCTAATTTTAACTGTTTATCTCAAAGAAGTATTTTTTTATATTATAGCCATGACTGTAAATAACATTATTATGACTTTTTATCTCATAACTATGACTTACCACCTAATGATTATGGCTTTTTATCACACAATTTTGACTTTTTATGTCATTATGACTTTTTATCTCATAACTTGACTTACTATCTAATAATTATGACATATCATCTAAAACAAAAGGACATCTTTATCTCATACTTTGAATTTTATCTCATAATAATCACTGTTTATCTCATAGACATGCCTTTTAATCACATACTATGACTTTTGATCTCCTTATTTTGACTTTTCAGCTCATAATGAAGTTTTTTATTCTCAAAATTTAAACTTACTTTCTCAAAAAATGTTTAGAATTTTTTTCTAAAATCCACCATATGGATTTTTCTATTTCTAATGACAAAAATAGGCTTCTGTATCTTCACATTTGGAACAACTGAAAATATTCTACGATTTGACTCACTCTATTGTTCTGGGTTTTTATCCTTGGTCCTCACTTTTATTATAGAATCTTACAAATGAGTTTTTATGATGGCTTTCTAATTCGACATCATTTTCGTGTTTAGAATGTTCTGCTAGTTTTTTATGATGTTGGAGTTTTATTGCTGACTGAGTTTTTCAGGGGTTCTTCTGTTGTTGGGGTTTTGTCTTTCTTGTGATGTTTTGCTGTTTGTGTTTGCTTTGTAATTGTGATTCTGCTTATTGTCAAACCACTTTGTAAAGCTCTGGTTTTTATTATTATTGATGTATAATTGATTTCCATCCATCATAAACTGGTCCTGTGTGGAGGAATCTAGACGATGTTATAATGACAGTAGGCCAGCTGTTCATATTGTAGGCTACCCAGCTAAGTGTAGATAAATGTAGGCCAGTGGGTCTAAATTCATGTGGGAAAGGGAAGGTGGCAAGGAGGAAGTTAAGACAAGTTAAGGTGTGTCGTATAAATTATTTTTAAAACTACACAACAACTCAAGTTACTTTAAGAAATTTTAAAGAGATGGGTTTTTTTTATATCGAGGTTTTGGCTCGATTTTAGATGCACCTTTGTCAAAAAATGGTGGGTGACTACATTTATTCATTAAGACTACTGATGGTAATGGTTATATTAACTGTGGGTGCAAAACACAAAATATAAAATGGGGGCATTTTTACACCTTTGAGCCAGTTTACGAGTTCATTCACTGAAGGCTAACTGTACACAAGTGTAAGCTAAGTAGTTACTATAGGCTAACTGTTCATTTACTAAAGGCTCACTGTACATTAGTGTAGGCTAACTGTTCATTTACTAAAGGCTAACTGTACATTAGTGTAGGCTAACTGTTCATTTACTAAAGGCTCACTGTACACAAGTGTAAGCTAACTGTTCATTTACTAAAGGCTAACTGTACATTAGTGTAGGCTAACTGTTCATTTACTAAAGGCTCACTGTACATTAGTGTAGGCTAACTGTTCATTTACTAAAGGCTAACTGTGCATTAGTGTAGGCTAACTGTTCATTTACTAAAGGCTAACTGTACATTAGTGTAGGCTAACTGTTCATTTACTAAAGGCTCACTGTACATTAGTGTAGGCTAACTGTTCATTTACTAAAGGCTAACTGTACATTAGTGTAGGCTAACTGTTCATTTACTAAAGGCTCACTGTACATTAGTGTAGGCTAACTGTTCATTTACTAAAGGCTAACTGTACATTAGTGTAGGCTAACTGTTCATTTACTAAAGGCTCACTGTACATTAGTGTAGGCTAACTGTTCATTTACGAAAGGCTAACTGTACATTAGTGTAGGCTAACTGTTCATTTACTAAAGGCTCACTGTACATTAGTGTAGGCTAACTGTTCATTTACTAAAGGCTAACTGTACATTAGTGTAGGCTAGTGGGTCATTTACTAAAGGCTCACTGTACACAAGTGTAAGCTAAGTAGTTACTATAGGCTAACTGTTCATTTACTAAAGGCTAACTGTACATTAGTGTAGGCTAACTGTTCATTTACTAAAGGCTCACTGTACATTAGTGTAGGCTAACTGTTCATTTACTAAAGGCTAACTGTACATTAGTGTAGGCTAACTGTTCATTTACTAAAGGCTCACTGTACATTAGTGTAGGCTAACTGTTCATTTACTAAAGGCTAACTGTACATTAGTGTAGGCTAACTGTTCATTTACTAAAGGCTCACTGTACATTAGTGTAGGCTAACTGTTCATTTACTAAAGGCTAACTGTACATTAGTGTAGGCTAGTGGGTCATTTACTAAAGGCTCACTGTACACAAGTGTAAGCTAAGTAGTTACTATAGGCTAACTGTTCATTTACTAAAGGCTCACTGTACACAAGTGTAAGCTAAGTAGTTACTATAGGCTAACTGTTCATTTACTAAAGGCTAACTGTACATTAGTGTAGGCTAACTGTTCATTTACTAAAGGCTCACTGTACATTAGTGTAGGCTAACTGTTCATTTACTAAAGGCTAACTGTACATTAGTGTAGGCTAACTGTTCATTTACTAAAGGCTCACTGTACACAAGTGTAAGCTAAGTAGTTACTATAGGCTAACTGTTCATTTACTAAAGGCTCACTGTACATTAGTGTAGGCTAACTGTTCATTTACTAAAGGCTAACTGTACATTAGTGTAGGCTAGTGGGTCATTTACTAAAGGCTCACTGTACACAAGTGTAAGCTAAGTAGTTACTATAGGCTAACTGTTCATTTACTAAAGGATCACTGTACACAAGTGTAAGCTAAGTAGTTACTATAGGCTAACTGTTCATTTACTAAAGGCTAACTGTACATAAGTGTAAGCTAAGTAGTTACTATAGGCTAACTGTTCATTTACTAAAGGCTAACTGTACATTAGTGTAGGCTAACTGTTCATTTACTAAAGGCTCACTGTACATTAGTGTAGGCTAACTGTTCATTTACTAAAGGCTAACTGTACATTAGTGTAGGCTAACTGTTCATTTACTAAAGGCTCACTGTACATTAGTGTAGGCTAACTGTTCATTTACGAAAGGCTAACTGTACATTAGTGTAGGCTAACTGTTCATTTACTAAAGGCTCACTGTACATTAGTGTAGGCTAACTGTTCATTTACTAAAGGCTAACTGTACATTAGTGTAGGCTAGTGGGTCATTTACTAAAGGCTCACTGTACACAAGTGTAAGCTAAGTAGTTACTATAGGCTAACTGTTCATTTACTAAAGGCTCACTGTACACAAGTGTAAGCTAAGTAGTTACTATAGGCTAACTGTTCATTTACTAAAGGCTAACTGTACATTAGTGTAGGCTAACTGTTCATTTACTAAAGGCTCACTGTACATTAGTGTAGGCTAACTGTTCATTTACTAAAGGCTAACTGTACATTAGTGTAGGCTAACTGTTCATTTACTAAAGGCTCACTGTACACAAGTGTAAGCTAAGTAGTTACTATAGGCTAACTGTTCATTTACTAAAGGCTCACTGTACATTAGTGTAGGCTAACTGTTCATTTACTAAAGGCTAACTGTACATTAGTGTAGGCTAACTGTTCATTTACTAAAGGCTCACTGTACACAAGTGTAAGCTAAGTAGTTACTATAGGCTAACTGTTCATTTACTAAAGGCTCACTGTACATTAGTGTAGGCTAACTGTTCATTTACTAAAGGCTAACTGTACATTAGTGTAGGCTAACTGTTCATTTACTAAAGGCTCACTGTACACAAGTGTAAGCTAAGTAGTTACTATAGGCTAACTGTTCATTTACTAAAGGATCACTGTACACAAGTGTAAGCTAAGTAGTTACTATAGGCTAACTGTTCATTTACTATAGGCTCACTGTACATTAGTGTAGGCTAACTGTTCATTTACTAAAGGCTCACTGTACATTAGTGTAAGCTAACTGTTCATTTACTAAAGGCTTACTGTACATTAGTGTAGGCTAACTGTTCATTTACTAAAGGCTAACTTTACATTAGTGTAGGCTAACTTGTTACTGTAGGCTAACTGTTCATTTACTGACAGCTAGCTGTACAGTAACTGTAGGCTTACTTGTTACTGTAGGCTCAATATTCATTTGCTGTAGGCTAACTATACATTTTAGCTAACCATAGCCCATGTTTCCATTTCCATTGTCTTCTCATTTGTACAGTTGTTTGCTGGTTTTAAGAATAGGGCTGCTGGAAATGTCAGGGCCTTTAAATTACCTCAACCTGATACTGGTTATTAAATGTTGTTTCTGTATTTTTTACCCTTTGAATTCCTTTTATGTAGCAATGGTGCATTATTAAATAACTTTTGCAGAAATGAATATATTCTCTGAATCTGTTCTAGTTCTGGCAGCACAACAAATGGCTGGACGTCGTGGTGGACGACCTTTTGCCATCGGTCAGAAATAACCTCATCATGGTTCACTCGGCCTCCAACAACGAGTTCTGGAGCGCTCTGCTGGAGAAAGCCTACGCCAAGTAATCGCACTTCTTTATTCTGAACATAAAAGTATCACTATCACAAAGTGACTGATCCTTGTGAAGGTCAAATAAAGGACCATTTCAAATGAACTGGGTTCCTCCTCTGAGGAGCACGAATGCTGTCTTTTTTCATCTTTCCTCTTCTTGGTGGATTTGCTTACCTACTACATGCATTAGAGCCTTTATTCATGTTTATTTCAGACTGCATGGCAGCTACGAGTCCCTGAAAGGCGGCAGCACTATGGAGGCCATGGAGGACTTCACAGGCGGTGTGGGTGAAATGTACGATACCAAGGACGCTCCAGACAACTTTTATTCTGTCATGAAGAAGGGCAAGGACAGAGGATCTATGATGAGCTGCTCTATCAATGTAAAGACCCCAAAGGAACTGTTCATACCAGACATGAGTTTACAGAAATATTGCCTCTGTTCTAAAACTCTGAATGTTTTCTACAGACCTCCAGCTCTGCAGAGTCAGAGGCCAAATTACCCAACGGTCTGGTGAAAGGACACGCGTACTCCATCACAGGTCTGGAGGAGGTAAGACTCACTAAGGCCGAGGCTACTTGTAGGATTTTATTTTTGGAAACGGATGTTTCCCTCCTCTGAAAAAATAAGTAATCTTGTCGGAAAAGAACCACCTTCACAGAAATTTTTAAAGAAAAATGCTTGATTTAATTCAAAACCCCAACACGTTGTTTTTTTTTTTTTTTATCATAACGCAGGTGAGTCATTTTTGACCCTCCGATAATAGAACTAAATAAAAAAACTGAATGTTTTATTAATTCAGACATTCCAGTGTGTATTTGTGTAAATTTCAACATTTCGTACCTTTAAGCAAAACAGCCAAGGGTCTCAAATCAGTAAATCCCAGTCTTGGACCTCTAAAAGTTAAAACTACCCCAGCCAAAGTCTGTGTGTGTGACCTTTCTGTCTGGTTTTCAGGTGAACTATAGAGGGCGGAAGGTCAAGTTAATCCGCATCAGGAACCCCTGGGGTCAGGTCGAGTGGAACGGCCCCTGGAGCGACAAGTAGGTGTCAAGAGTACCTAAAAAATACCTAAAACAATGTTTTTACAGTGAAACCAGTGGTTTAATGAGATAAAATGACACTGTGGTTTAGCCAATCAGCAGCGACCTAAGGTTGGAAAAAAAGCCAACCCAGAGGCTGTTCACATCCACACCCAACAATAAAATATGGGATGTAGAAAATACTGGATCCTCTTCCTCCTGGATCCACTAAAGCTCAAAAACATTCCATCCTTGATTTAAGAATGATTTTATCCTTCTAGTTTGTCAGCATTCCAGCCCTTTCTCTTAAGATTACATTATTCTCAAGAGCTTGTAAAACATTATTTCCACTGCCTTAAAGGATGATGTCATCCATTAAAGCTTATAAAGCATTCCATCCTTGCCTTCAAAGATGCTGTCATCCTTAAAACTAATAAAACATTCTACCCTTGCCTTCAAAGATAATGTCATCCTTAAAACTTATAAAACATTCTATCCTTGCCTTCAAAGAAAATATCATCCTTAAAACTTATAAAACATTCCACCCTTGCCTTCAAAGATATCATCCTTTAAATTTATAAAACATTCCATCCTTGCCTTCAAAGATTTTATCACCCTTTAAAGCTCATGAAACATTCCATCCTTGCCTTCAAAGATAATATCATCCTTTAAAGCTCAGAAAACATTCCATCCTTGCCTTCAAAGATAATATCATCCTTTAAAGCTCATAAAACATGCCATCCTTGCCTTCAAAGATAATATCATCCTTTAAAGCTCATAAAACATTCCATCCTTGCCTTCAAAGATAATGTCATCCATTAAAGCTTATGAAACATTCTCTCCTTGCCTTCAACGATTATATCATCCTCTCAAGCTCATAAAACATTCCATCCTTGCCTTCAGTGATGTCATCCTTTAAAACTTATAACCCTTACCCAGGAACCGTAGCTTTATCACACTTCCACATTGGATCCTTCTTCTAACACTGATGCCACTGCCTGGTTAGATGTTTACTGTTTTCTCCTGTTTCAGGTCTGGAGAATGGGATTATGTGGACAAAGCAGATAAAAATCGTATTCTGCAGAATTCAGATGACGGAGAGTTCTGGTGAGTTGAAATCATGACTGTGATCCTAGTTAGCCTTCCCCTTTACTTTGGCGTGAGCTTCCTTTTCCAACCATGGAGGTGGATGCTCTCAACAGACTGTTTTTTTACTGTAGGATGGACTTTGAGGACTTCAAGAGGAACTACGACAAAGTGGAGATCTGCAATATGACCCCGGATGCTCTGACTGACTCGAAGCGTCACTGGGAGGTCAACATGTTTGAGGGAAACTGGATCCGTGGATCCACAGCTGGCGGCTGCAGGAACTACATTGGTGAGAGAGAGACACCAAAATAAAACTTTTTTTCAACGATTCACTGAGTTCAGTGTTTCAAAATTGGTCCGAAAGTAGCGAAAATGGGTGAGAAGTGCCAAAAAATGCGTTACAGGTGGCAAAAAAATAGCCCAAAAGTGGCAAAAACGTGGCAAAAAAAGAGTGAAAAGTGACTAAAATGGGCAAAAAGCAGTCAGAAGTGGCAAAAAAAATAGGAAACAGGTGGTATGTAATGGTAAAAGGTAGCTCAATTGGGCATAAAGTGGCAAAAAATGGTGAAAAAGGGCAAAAATTGTTAAAAAAAAGTGGTAAAAAGAAAAGGCAAAAATTTTGGAAAAAAGGAAACAAATGATATTTAATGGCAAAAGGTAGCTTCTTTGGATGAAAAGTGGCAAAAAAAAATGTAAAAAATGGGGAAAAAATGGGATAAAAGTGGCAAAAATTGGGAAGAAATGTTAAAAAGAAGTTGCAAAAATGGGCAAAAAGTAGCAAAAATGGGTGTAAAGTAGCAAAAATGGGTGAAAAGTGGCAAAAATGAGGAGAAAAATTGTAAGAATGGTCAGAAAATAGCAAAAATGGGTGAGAAGTGACAAAAAATGAGTTACAGATGGCAAAAAATGGTCCAAAAGTGGCAAAAAAAAAGAGTGAAAAGTTACTAAAATGGTCAAAGAGCAGTCAAGTTTTAGCTTATGGTGATACAGGATACAGGTCTGGATACCTTTATGTAGAGGAATAAAAATTGTCGTCATTATAGGCTCTATGAAGATGACATCACGCTGTAGTGGAAAACTCCACTTTGGGGGAAAAGTAGAGATTTCTGCATAGAGAAACTCTACCAAAAGGCTATGCTTGAGCTGTTTATGACTATGCTAAGAGTTCAAATTGAAGGAAAAAAATAAAAGTGGCTGCCACAATGCAGTGGCAGCAGGCAGGAATTAGAAAAGAAAGCCTGGATGAGTGGTGTGAAAAATGGCAAAAGGAGGTTAAATGCAAAAAAAAAAAAAAAAAAAAGCTGCAAAAATTGGTTAACTGTGGCAAAACTTTGGTAAAAAGTGGCAAAAAATGGTTTTCAAGTGGCTAAAAAAGTGGCAAAATTGGGTTAGAATTTGCATTTAATGAAAAAGTCCAAAAGTTACAAAAAGTTGTGAAAAAATGGTAAAAAAAAAAAAAAAAAAGGCAAAATGGATTTAGGGGCACATTGAGTGGCAAAAATAGGAAAAGGTTACAAAAAAATCCTATAAACACTGAGCATTAGGCCTTACATTTGTTTTTTCTCTACATCAGCATTAACTACACTGGTTTAAATAAATCTGTCCCTCTATCCTCTGTGAAAATATAACATATATGTTAAAAACTTGTCACTGAGTCCCTGCTTTGGGTAAATACTCTGTCGATATGAGTTGCTGTCAGTCCCTGACCTCCTTAAGAAGCTCTACGTCTTTAACCTGCAGACACATTTTGGACGAACCCACAGTTCAAGCTGAAGCTGGAGGACGCCGATGATGAGGACGACATGTGCAGCGTGGTGATCGCTCTGATGCAAAAAAACAGGAGAAAGCTGAGGAAGGAGGGCCTGGACCTGGAGACCATCGGCTTTGCAGTGTACGAGGTCAGACAACACCCAAATATCTAGAGCCACTTATTTTCCTTCTTACTGTGTCTCATGATAAAAGAAAGAAACGTCTAAGAGTTTCCTCTGCAAACTACAAAACAGCGCTTCAGGAAAACTTTTTAGATTTGAAAGGAAATCACAGAACACTGCTTTCACTGTGCTTCAGGTTTATTGTAAAAAAAATCAAGCATACAGTGTATCAAAAAGTTATAAAACTGGTGCTTGAGTGTCTAAAAGTTATAGTTTTATGTCAAACATGTAAAAAGTGTGTCATTCTGAGAATTACAGGATTAAGTCCAAAGGGCCGGTTCATGAAAAAGCCAAAGTGGAACCAGATGAAGAGCCAGTTCTTTTTGCTGAACTGAGCTGAATGTCCAGGATCTCTGAAAAGAGCCAAAATTTCCATCACTATTAAGAAGACACAGCAACAATCATAAGGAAGACTGCTGACTGTCCAGAGGACAATCACTGGCATCCTCCATGAGGAGGGTAAGCCACAGAAGGACAGGAAGTTCTCAGAGGCTTCAAAGCATTGTCAAGGAAAGTTGACTGAAGGGAGAAGTGTAGTAAGGAAAGGGGACCAACAAACAGGGACGAGCTCAGCCTTTAGATCAGTGTTACTCAACCCTGCTCAACCAAAGAGCCAAATAGTTGAAAATACCTTTGCAAGAGGCACAATCTAAGAGGTGAAAAGTGGCAAAAACGGCTTGAAGTAGCAATGAAAATAAGTTAAAGGTGGCAAAAGTCGTCAAAAAGTAGCAAAATGGGTAAAAAGGGGCGAAAATGGGGAGAAAAAGTCGAAAAATGGTCAGAAAGTAGCAAAAATCAGTGAGAAGTGACAGGTGGCAAAAATTGTCCAAAAGTGGCAAAGATATGACAAAAAAAGAGTGAAAAGTGACTAAAATGGACGAAAAGCAGTCAAGAGAGGCAAAAATGGGCAAAAAATAGGAAACAAGTGGTATGTAATGGCTAAAGGTAACTTAGGGGGGCTTCACAAGGACTGGACTAAGACTGGAGTCAGAGGATCCAGAGCCACCACACAGGAGGGTCCAGGAAGTGGACTACAAGTATGGTGTTCTTATTGTGGAGCCAGTCCTGAACCACAAACATCATCACAGTCTCACCTGGGTTAAGGAGAAAAGGATCTGGACCGTTGTGGTCTCAGTAGACCAGGTTTAATTGTGTCTTCATGATGTTTTTGCACTGAGATAACAGAAAATGTGATGATGTAGATAAAGTAGATTCTGTAGGGTTTTGTGCCTCTTTGGTATCTTTTCTCCAGAACAAACTGCAAAAATAAACCAGTCTCTTCTACACGTAGGCCCCAGAAGGTGATGACTACCTGGACAAAGACTTCTTCCGTTACCACGCATCCAAGGCCCGCAGCAAGACCTACATCAACATGCGTGAGGTGGCGGAGCGCTTCACGCTGTCTCCTGGCTCCTATGTCCTGGTGCCCACCACCTTCCAGCCCCACCATGAGGCCGACTTCCTGGTCAGGATCTTCTCAGAGAAGAAAGCCGGAGCTGTGTGAGTGTTCAGACACCGAAACCCCTGTAGAGGATTTGAACAAAGCATTAACGAGTCAGGAATACTGAGGAAGACTTGAACCACTTTGGACTGGGGGGCTGGATCACTTTTCATTTCTCATAAATGAATGAATTCTCCTGTTTTTGGTCTGTCCTACAGGGAGATGGGGAGCAATGTTGATGCTGACCTGCCAGATGTAAGTAGATCACCGAGGAACTGATAACTAGTCATCCATCTGGAGAATCCATCAGTGTGCTGATTGCATTTTTTGTTTTTTCCAATCAGCCACCACTGCCAAGTGCTCCAGAGGAGGAAACAGACGAGGAGAAAGGCCTGAGGAGACTGTTTGACCAGCTGGCAGGAGACGTAAGGAACAGAAATATTATTTTATCAACGCAAAACCTTTGTCAATGTGACAATAGATCCACAAATGGGTAAAAAGACCAGCTTTAGCTCTGTTGGTAGCCCTAACCCTGTCAAAATAAAGGTAAAACCCCGTTATGCATGCTCATATGATTATGAAGCCTCACCTGATGAAGAGCCTTTTCACACTGCTAGTTATTGGATGAGATTTTTTGCGATGCATGCATGTAAATTTAAAGTTTTTGTCCTCTGTCGTCTCTAAAGGACCAGGCTATCTCTGTCAGAGAGCTGCAGCAGATGCTGAACGGCGTTCTCAGCAGACGTAAGTAAACGCACAGTTTACAGCATTCCTACATCTACTCTTCAAACATGTAGGTCGGTTTTTATGTCAGCCCTCTGATTGGATGGGGTTTATTCAGCCGTCATGGCTCAGATTCAAAGATGGTTAAAATGAAGCGGCTTAAATGAAACCAAAAGGCTGAGAGGAGAAAAAAAATCCTAATTCTCGCTCACTCTATCGCAGTGTTACTCAACCCCGCTCAACCAAAGAGCCAAACTGTTGAAAAATACATTTGTAAGAGCCACAATCTAAGTGGTGAAAAGTGACAATTAAAATAAGTTAAAGGCGGCAAGGGAGACAAGTGGCAAAAAAGGCAGATAATGGCAAAAATGTGTGGGAAGTGACCAAAAAATAAGTTAAAGGTGGAAAAAAATGGTCCAAAAGTGGCAATATCAGAACGAAGTTGGGAAAAATGGGCAAAAATCAGAAAAAAGGTGGGAAAATGGGCAAAAAGTGGCATTAAATGCAAAAGGCAGCTTAAATCTGCAAGAAGTGGCAAAAATAGGCAAAAAGGGGCAAACACTAGGGGAAAAGTGGCTAAAATGGGGAGAAAAGAGGCAAAAAAGGCAGAGAAGTTGCAAAAAACTGAGCTGCATTTGGCAAAAATGGTCCAAAAGTGCCAAAAACAAGGCAAAATAGAGTGGAAAGTGACTCAAATGGGCAAAAATCAGAAAGACAAAGGTTGAAAAATCGGAATAAAGTGGAATTTAACTGCAAAATGCAGCTTAAATGGGTGAGAATTGGCAAAAAGGGAAAAAGTGGCAAAAATCGCAAAAAGTAGGATAAAAGTGTCAAAAATGGGTGAAAATGACAAAAAGAAGTGGCAAAAATGGGCTAAAAGTGGCAAACACAAGGAGAAAAGTGGCAAAAAGGGCAGGCAGTGGCAAAATGGGTGAGAAGTGGTAAAAATATTAGTTACAGGTGGCAAAAATGGTCCAAAAGTGGCAAAAAGTGAATGAAAAGTGACTAAAATGGGCAAAAATTAGTAGAAAGGTGGGAAAATGGGCAAAACGCATCAAAGAGTGGCAAAATGGGAAATAGGTGGCATTTAATTGCAAAAGGCAGCTTAAATGGGAGAAAAGTGGCAAAAAAGTGGCAAAAAAATTCAAAAAGCTGGATAAAAACATCAAAACAAAGTGGCAAAAGTGGGAATAGTGTTCCAAATTAAGACAAAAGAGCCACATGTGGCTCCAGAGCCACATGTTGAGTATCGTATTTGCATGTAAACACACTGACTGTGAATCCTTCAGCTGAATGATCTTCCACTGTTGATCCGTCTGTGTTTGCAGGAAAAGAGATCAAATTTGAAGGCCTGAGTCTGAGCACCTGCCACAGCATCATGAACCTGATGGACGTATCCTAACACACCGCTGGAAAATATGAGCCTCAACTGCTCAGATTTTTCTGCTAAAACACACGTTACATACATGATCCCTTCACTTTAGTACATCCTGTGAAAGAAGGCTTTTAAAACAGCAAAGTTTCTACCAGAGACTAGAGGAAAGGAGAGTATTTGTCCTTGACAGAGAGCCAGGTGGACGGCACGGGAAAGCTGGAGTTCCAAGAGTTCAAGGTCTTCTGGGAAAAGATGAAGAAGTGGATCGTGAGTACCGAGTCATGAATCTAAAACCCTGCTTTGCCAAGAAGATTATGTGCTATTATTCCCTGGGGTGGCACAAACCTGGTACATAATATTACCCCAATTCCAAAAAGTTGGGTCGCTGTGTGAAATGTAATTGAAAACAGAAAACAGAAAACAATGATGGACAAATCTCATAAACCCATATTTGATTCTCAATAGAACAGAAACTACATATCTGATGTTAAACTGAGACATTTTAACATTTCAGGAAAAATATCAGCTCATTGTGAATTTGAAGGCAGCAATGCATCTCAAAAAAGTAGGGATGGGGCAACAAGGTAAAGTAAGAAGGATGGAAATGTAAGAGGAACTACACAGCTGGAGTAATTTACTACTAATTATTGAGGTGTAAGCTGCCCACGCCATAGGCACCAATGCAACCCCATACCATCAGAGATGCAGGCTTTAGACCTGAGCCAGGAGAACAAGCTGGATGCTCCCTCTCCTCTTTAGTCCACAGGACACGGCGTCTGTGGTTTCCTCTGACCACTAGTGTTAACTAGTATTTTTAATTTTAGTTTTAGTTTTAGTCCCATTGTATCATTCTGTCCTTTTTAGTTTTAGTCTAGTTTTAGTTGACGAAAACTCAAAACATTTAAGTCTAGTTTTAGTCTATAAAAAGTCCTCACAGTTTAGTCTTTACTTTTAGTCCAAGCATTTATTTTCTTGTCTAAATCTGGTACCAAATCATGGTACCATGATCATGGTACCCATCTTTACTTCTGAGAGACTCTGCCTCTCTAAATGCCATGGGAGCAAAAGCAATAAAATGGTGTTTTCTGGACGTTTGACTGTAAGGGTCGGCTCTTTTCAACCTTCTGATCGCTCCCTGGCTGCAGGCTTGTGAAGGAGCAGCATAAAGCAGAAGTAGCCCAGTGTTGAACTCCAGGACTTGAGTAACTGTTCCTGGTGAATTATCCCATGGCTGTAAATCAACAACAGTCTTGTCAGTCATGTGGTGAGTTGTTTCTGTGCAGTTCAGGGTGATAAAGGTGAACTCTTCTTGTTGCAGATGCTCTTCCTCTCCTTTGACACGGATCGTTCTGGAAAAATGTCGTCCTATGAGCTTCGTATTGCTCTCAAAGCTGCAGGTAAGAAGGACAGGAATATAAGCACGTCTTTGTGCTTCAATGCAAGGGACAGGATTTATTAATGAAAGGAGAAAGGACAGGGAGAAAATACAGTACCTATAAAAAGTTTAACCCTTTTGGATGTTTTACTTTTTCACTTATTTTATAAATCAATCATGGTCAATGTTTTTTTTTTTTTACCCCCAAAACCCTTTTTAATGTCAAAGTAAAAACAGATTTCTACAAAGTAATGCCAATGAAATAAAAATCTGTAATGTAAATAAGTGACTACATAAATATTCACCCCCTTTAAATTGACTGAGCTAATCCAGCAGAGGTCCATACAGTTGGTGCTAGTAGTCTCACAGTTAGAGAAATGGGGATCAGCTGAGTGATTGTAGCATAAAGACACCTGTGTCTGGAAGGTCCAGTCACTTGTTCATCAGTATTCCTGGCTACCATTACACCATGAAGACAAAAGAACACTCAGAGAAAAGGTTAGTGAAAAGTCTAAGTCAGGGGATGGAGACAGAAACATCTCCAAGTCTCTGAACATCCCCCAGAGTTCAGTTAAATCCATCATGAAGAAATGAAGGAATATGTCACATGTGTAAATCTGCCTAGATCAGACCGTCCTCACTAACTGAGTGGGCGTGCAAGAAGGAGACTAGTGAGAGAGGCCACCAAGACACCTATGACTACTCTGAAGGAGTTCCAAGCTTCAGCAGCTGAGATGGAGAGACTCTGCAGACAACAACTGTTGGCCGGGTTCTTCACCAGTCAGAGCTTTATGGGAGAGTGGCAAAGAGAAAGACACTGTTGAAGAAAACTCAGATTCAATCTGGACTAGAGTTCACCAGAAGGACTGTGGGAGACTCCATGGTCAAGAGGAAGAAAGTTCTTTGGTCTGATGAGACCAGAATGGAGCTTTGAGACCATCAGACAAGACGCCAAACACTGACATCAGCACAAACACACCATTCCCACTGTGGAGCATGGTGGTGGCAGCATCATGCTGTGGGGATGCTTCCCAGCAGCATCATGCTGTGGGGAAGCTTTTCAGCAGCCAGCCCTGGAAGGCTTGTAAAGGTAGAGGGTAAAATGAATCCTGGAGGACAATCTTCTTCAGTCTGACAGAGAACTACGGCTTAGAGAAGATTTATTTTCTAGTCAGACAATGAGCCGAAGCATCCAGAGAAAACTACACAGAAATGGTTTAAAGACAACAAGCAGAATGTTCTGGAGTGGCCGAGTCAAAGCCCAGATCTCAATCCAGTAGAGACTCTGTGGCTGGACTTGTAAATGGCTGTTCACTCCTGATCCCTGATCATCCTGACAGAGCTTGAGCAGTTTATCAAAGAAGAATGGAGTAAAATTCCAGAGTCCAGATGTTTGATCCTGACTGAGACCTATCCACACAGACTCAGAGCTGAGACTGCAGACAGAGGAGACTCTACTAAAGACTGAGTAGAAGGAGGAATATTTATGCACTCACTTATTTTACATTACAGATTTTTATTTAATTGACATTACTTTGTAAAAATCTGTTTTCACTTTTACATTAAAGAGGATTTTTTAATAACTTTTTTTGTAAAAAGAAAAAAAAGGCAAATTATATTGACAATGATTGATTTTTAAAATGAATAATGGTGCCTTTAATAACTTTCTACAGTGAAAACACACAGTTGTATCATCACAAACAGAAGTAAACCAGACTGCTAGGTGGAAATTCTTCCTCTATTCATCATCAGGCTGAAAGAAAATGGTTGCATTTGTTTGTGTAGAAGTTCCCTCACACTTCTGACCATCACAACAGAATAAATCAGGGAGGAAAAACACTGCAATATCCCTTTAAATCTTTCAGCCCTAGTCAGGAATGACTGATGTTGGATTTGTAATTGTAGTGTTTTCTAAATCTCGGTTTTCCTGCAGGCATGCACCTGAACAACGATCTCCTGCAGCTGGTCGGCCTGAGGTTTGCAGACAATAAATACGACATCGACTTCGACGACTACCTCACCTGCATCGTCCGACTGGAGAACATGTTCCGTACGTCACAGACCATGTTAAACCTTCGTCCACATTACAACCATGACGTTAACATCTAAAATAGATAACTAGTTATCATTGTAGAGACGTAGGAAGTTTTCTGCCTCTTTGTGCTGATGTACCGTCTTTTTATGATCCAGGAGTTTTCCAGGCCATGGATGTAAACAAGCGGGGCCGTGTGAAAATGAACATCATGCAGGTAAAAGCACATCTTTAATCTCTGCAAACACCTGTCAGGGTTTGTTTAGGTACGCCTGTTCTACCAGGAAGACGGATTCATTCAGGATGTTTTTCTAGCCCTGAACATGGAGCCAATTCTGAACTTCTGTTTCTCTCCGTCTCTCAGTTCCTGATGTTGTCGATGAACGTCTGAGGAGAAGCAAACTGACGCCGCCAGAAGAACAAAACCAGGCAATAATGGTGCAATTTGGATTTTCTTTTTGGAGCAGCCGATTCTTAACATCTGTATTTTTTTAGCTGATAATGTGAGATGTTTTCTGAGGGATCGCATGTTTAAGTTTACAAACTTAGCTTTGGACTAAAGAGTTTTATTTTCTCTGCTTTCTGCATCAATTAAATACATTTGGAATAAAATGTCTGCCTTTGTTTTTGTGTAAAGTCTCAGTACTTTACAGTTTTCTACTAAAAAAATGTAATTTTTGCACTCACAACAAATACAATTTTTTGACTCTTAAGGCTTTTCTCCACAGAGGTATTTTTTATCCATGAATTCTGCACATAAAAAACAATCTGATTTTAGTAATGTTTGAACACTGACGGCAAAACTTTCATCTGTCTTTTCCCCCCAGAACAGTATGGAAGAAGATCAGTGCCACCGAAAGAAACTGAGATGCAACATTTCTTTTTACTTGTGAGAAAAGTCAGAATTCTGAGATTAAAGTCAAAATTCTGAGACCAAAGTAAGAATTCTAAGAAAAAAGTCAGACTTCTGAGAAAAAAGTCAGAATTCTAAAATCAAAGTTAGAATTCTGAGATCAAAGTTGGAATTTTTAGATCAATGTCAGACTTCTGAGATCAAAGTCAGAATTCTAAGAAAAAAGTCAGAATTCTGAGAAAAAAGTCAGAATTCTAAAATCAAAGTTAGAATTCTGAGATCAAAGTTGGAATTTTTAGATCAATGTCAGACTTCTGAGATCAAAGTCAGAATTCTAAGAAAAAATTCAAAATTCTGAGATCAGAGAATTCTAAGAAAAAAGTCTGAATTCTGACTTTATTTTTTAAATTCTGACTTCAATCTTAGAATTCTGAATTTGATCTCAGAATTTTGACTTTTTTCTTAGAATTCCGACTTTTTTTCCCACAAGTATAAAAAAAAAAAAAAAAAAAAAAAAAAAGGTGTGTCTCAATTTTTATTCGCAGTGGCCCTTATTCTGTTCCTTAGAACTGGACCAGTCCAGGTTGCAGGTATTCATCCATCCATCAGTACAGCCCCGCTGAACCTGGAGGTCTAACAGTGAGGTGCTCTGTCTTTGTGAGAAGTGGCGTACGCCAACCTCAGACCTGATCTATGCGATGTTTTACTAAGAGACCACTGGTCTGCTCTTATGTAGAAGAACTAGGACTGTCAAAGGACTACATTTTCCATTTTACACTTGTGATTTACCCCAGAATTTCTGTAGTTAATCGCAATTAATTTCATCCTTTTTTTAAAATCATATTTTTAAAATTGGACCTATTTTGCATTCAAAACAGTTTTTATCATTTTTATTTTCTTTAGGCCTACTGACTGAAACTAAGGCTAACTGACTTCCTGTTAGCACACAGAATTTTCTCATAGGCAGGCTGACGATTATGGCATGAAAAGGAACTTGTATGATACCATACGGTTCAGATGACCTCTGATTTTTCCACTGAGCTGTCTGAGAGTTTTAAAGGTAAATGAGACGTAAAGGAGCAGAGGTGGACTGATTTTAAATGACTGTAGCTGCAGGGAGACGCTGGTGTAAATGGACTAAAGAGTGTCAGCTAGTTTTAGTGTTGTGGAGTAAAAAAGATTATTGGTTAAGTGTAAGAGGAAAACTGCTTCGTGTTAAGATAAAAACACTTAAATACACTTGTCTATGTTGTGTGACATTGACCTGCTTGTGTGTTGTTTTTGGGAGGTTATAAAGAAGCAGACGATCACTCATAGCAGTGAAACAGCCTTCTTCAGAGAGAAGCAGTGCAGACTTCTGATTGTAGGTTCTGGTTTAGAGGGATTGTTTTTAGAAGAAAAAATGTTGATGGAACTGGAAAAACTGGATGTGAAACCTTTGATAGTCACTGGAGTCTGAAGTGAGAAATGGAAAACAGCAGTGTGTGTGGGTGGAAGCTGTTCTCACTGCAGATCTCTCCTTACCAAAGCAGCTCTATTATTATGCAGAGCTCATTAGAATATTACCACACCTCTCAGTCCTGACAGGTTTGATTTCCTGCTAGAAAGGCCCGGAGACAGTCGACGCGTCTGCAACCTTCATTTTACACAGATGTTGAGTCTCCAAATACGACAGACCAGCTGAAGCAAAAATCTCTGATTTTGTGTTCGAATGAGGCTCCAGGAAGCGTTGGTGGTTTAGTAATCAACATCATTTGACCATGGTCACTAACATCCACGGGATGATAGGGAAGCCACTGTACTTAAATATGTTTTTTGTTTTTTTAGTTGAATTTAAACAGACATTTTAAGTGTAGGAAAGTATCTAGTACTAGGATTTAATTATGATATAAAGTCAGAATTTTGAGTTAAAAAATCATAATTATGATATAAAAAAAAGTCAGAACTCTGAGATAACAAAAATCAGAATTAAGAGATAAAAAGTCAGAAATTAGATAAAAAGTCATAATGATGTTATAAAAAGTCAGAATTGTGAAATAAAAAAATCAGAACTATGAGATAAAAAGTCAGAAATGAGATAAAAATCATTATTATGATAAAAAAAAAGTCAGAATTATGAGATTAAAAAAATCAGATTTATGGGTTAAAAAGACAGAAATGAGTTAAAAGTTATAATTATGAGATAAAAAATCAATTATTAGTTAAAAAGGCATGATTATGAGTTAAAAAGTCAGAATTGAGTTAAAAAAGTCAGAAATGAGTTAAAAAGTCATGATTATGAGATTTTAAAAAATCACATTGTATAAAAAATTCCTAATTACATGAAAACAGTCATAATAATGAGATACAAAGTCAAGATTATGAATCGGAAAGTCAAAATTATCACATAAAAACTTATAATTGACTAAATCACTTTTTATCTGATAATTTTGACTTTGTATCTTTTAATTATGATTTTTTTTATCTTATAATTTTAAATTTTAGTCTTTTAATTATGACTTTGATTTTTTTTTTAATTTTCTTACTTCCACATTTTGCTTTTTTAAGTGGCAGAAATGGGCTTCCATCTGCCTACAATGAAAATTGTGTTTTTATTTAATTTTTCTTTATAATTAGTGTCATTATTGTATCAAAAGTGACTAAATGAATCAGTCAACAGACTGATATTTGTACCAAATAGAGTAAAATACAATTCTGGGGCTTTCTTAAATATGTCCAAACAGTGTGGTCCAGCACTACAAAATAATGCAAGTAGATTTAATTTAGCCATAGTAAAAAATAAATTGGGGAAATTGTAGTTAAAAAATACATCAAAAAGCATGTATTTGTAAAAATGATGCAACATTTGTGGCTTCGCTAGCCGGCTAAGGGGAGTACTGTGTAATATTCTTTCTAGGGGCCTTAAATCACTAGCTACGCCCCTGCCCCACATGAACAATACTCACAATGCATTATGGGTGTTTTATTAACTTTCATATTGTTTGCTGTCTTTGCTTTTTTGGCCCCTAACTGCTCTTCATCTGGTTCCAGTCTGGCTTTTTAAATGTGGATTAAATAAGGACAGAGGATGGAGGAAAGGAAACTGGCACTCAAACAGGAGCTAGCCACAGTGGCTCACATTAAAGAGTCGTTTAGTAGAACTGACTCGTCCATGAACTGCTCATCAATACTCGTTCTCTCACCCTACAGGGTTTATTCTGCTGTTTCTCAGTGATGTTTCGAAGTCTTCATCTACAGGAGGAAGGTTATTATACAGAGGAGGAAACTCCAGTGTGCTATCAACAGAATAAACCCTGAGAGGGTGATGAGCCGTTCATGAATGAGCATCTAGTATGAGATAAATAAGTTCCTGTATGACAGTTATCGTTGCTCAGTGCAAAGACAGACTGTGGCGCCCCCTGCTGTTGTACAGTCTGATGGCAGTCGGCATAAAAGAGTGTCTGAAGCGTTCAGGTTTGCACCAGGGTGGGATGAGATGACGGCTGGTCGAGGGGGACCTCCAGTCAGCCTACAGTCTACAGACGGCCCAGTTCTACCCACCACAGAGCAGGCCTTCCTCACCAGTTAGTTGATCCTGTTGACCTCACCTTGACGCCAACCTACCAGCACAGCAAAGAGGACCGGTAAAGATCCTCAGGAGTCATTATAAACACGGACCCCCCTGAGTCTCCTCAGGAAGAACATCCTGCTCTGTCCTGTCCTGGAGGGGTGTCGGTGTTAAGGGTCCAGTCCAGCTCATCGTTTATGTAGACCTCTGGGTACTTTAATGACTCCAGTCTGGATGATACAGCTTCTTTTCTGCTGATTGGCTCATTTTCATCCAGCAGGTGGCGGTAATTCACACTTTAACTAGTAAGACAACCTCTATAGCAGGAAGAGAGGGAGAGAGCGATTTGGACTATACCAAGAACTCCTGAAGCCTAGGGAGGACAAACCGATCTAAAATAGCATACATGTCTCTGTTGCTTAAAACATCCTGGCTGTAAAACTTTATTATATGATAGTATAGTTATGATAACTAAATTAAAATGAACCTGATTCTTTCTTTAGTCTAAAACATTAACTGACGTGTTTAAACCCCCGCTGTGTCCCGGAATGGTCCTTTCCAGTGACAGTAGCAGCATGGTGGAGGAAAACTCAGCGTGGAAAAACATCAACAACGACTTATTTCTGGATTTATACGGTTATTCTTTTCAACAGCCACCTGCAGTTTAAGGTCTGAGGATATTAAACCGAGAAAGTCGAAGAAAATCAACAGAGTTTCTGTTTCAGAATGGTAAGCTGGCATTTTAACCATAGCTAACTTTGTTAGCTAGCAGAGCTAACGTTAGTACTGCATCTGTCAGTTAAAATAGAATAAACAGATAAAAACACGGATTAACCTTTATGTCATGTAGTGTTACAGTTACAGGCTTACACTGGGGTTGTTTTAGGCTTAACCAACACTGTTATTCATTTATGGCTCTGTTTTGTTGTTTGTTCCTCTGTTTACTCAATACTTTACTGTTAAAATCAATAATAATCGCTTTAAATAGTAAAATATTGAGTCAGGACTATTTTAGTCCATAACATATAAGCCACAACTAGATAGTTCAGGTAAAACATTTTGCTTCATGATCTAAGTAAAAATTATTGTCTGAAGCTGGTTTTAGGTTTTAGGTTGTCTATATTATTGATAGTGGGTTTCCTCCTCAATGCATCGTGTGTCAAACACAGTCTCTGCAAAAATGATCATCTCTGTTATTGTTAACTAAATGGTGACATATCTGTGTTATTTTCTGACCATGTAGAATAAAATGTCTTTGATTGTAAAAGCATCAGAACAAACAGCATCGCACTAAGGGCTGGACAGTTATTACTAATGAGATTAAATCCTACTGTCACTCATCCCTCTGTGACTAAATACCAGTTTAAAAGTTTTTATTTCCAGCAAAGACATTATGCATCACACAACATGAAATCATTTTAGTGGCATATTTTTACAATAGTGTTGTAAAAATCATTTGTATGCTTCTCTTGTTAAATATGAGAATTATATTACAATTATTACTCCCTTTAATACAGCAGGTCATATTCAGTTTGCAAAGTGAGTCAAAATCATCACAGTTAGATATATTTTTTTAAATTGTCCAGCCCGAGTTTAATCTAATATTGTGTTGGTTAAAATATAGAATGAATTTTTGCTTGTTTTTGTTGAAAAGTGCATTAGATCAGTGTTAAAATCGTCGACTAAAACTATGACTAAAACTATTCATTGACAGCCTTTTTTTCCCATGACAAAAACTAGACTAAGACTAACAAAAATAGATCTGTGATGAATAAAACTAGACTAAGACTAACAGAAATAGATCTGTGATGAATAAAACTAGACTTAGACTAACAGAAATAGATCTGTGATGAATAAAACTAGACTTAGACTAACAGAAATAGATCTGTGATGAATAAAACTGACAAAAACTAAGTTTAGTTTTCATCAAGATGACTAAAACTAGACTACAATGTAATATAGTTTTCGTCAGACATTCTAAATCTGTGATATTTCTCCACTGTGGGTAAATCTGTCAAAAACAACACATCTGTATCTATTCTTCCTCTCAGCTGTAGAAAGCAGGGACCCCAGGTTTGGCAGAGAACACACTACCATGATTTGGTACCAGATTTAGACAAGAGAATAAATGCTTGGACTAAATGTAAAGACTAAAATGTGAGGACTTTTATGGACTAAAACTAAAAAGGACAGAAATGACTAAAATGTGACTAAAACTAAAATGCATTTCATTTAAAGACTAAAACTAAGACTAAAATTAAAAATAGCTGCTAAAATTAACACTGCATGTGAGGAACTTAAGAAACTATCACATATTCAATCGCAACATTGGGTAAAAAAAATCACATTTAGATTATTTTCCCAAATCGTTCAGCCCTAATCGTACTGCAGTCATTCAGATTATTTGTCCCAAAAAGGCCACCATACTGCTTGTGAAAGCAGTGGTGAAAAGGTTTCAAAAGAGACAACAATGGGGTTAAAGTGGCAAAAATAAAATCTTATAGAAATGCAACAAGAGTAAAAATGTGAGGAAAATTGTAAAATGTGGTTAAAAGCCACAAAAATGGGTTGAGGAGGCAAAAACAGGCAAATATAAAAAAGCCAGAAAAACTTGTAAAAACAGGTCAAAAACTGGCAAAAATGAGTTCAAAGTCGGAACAAACGGCTAAAAGTCAAATACAGTTGCAGATTTTTTTAAATAGACAAAAATGGGGAACAGTGGCGAAAATGGGTTACAAAAATGCTGAAAGGGTACCAAAATGGGTGGAAAATGATGAAAAGCTGTTAAAAAGTGGCAAAACAGGTATAAAGTGTAAAAAGTAGCCAAAATTGGCTAGATGAAGTAGGAAAATGGGGTTCAAAAGTGAATTAAAAGTGGAAAAAATGAGCAAAGAGTGTGAAAAAGAGGCATAAATGAACAGAAACAGTGGTGAAAAGGGGTTAAAAAGCCCCTATTTCAAGATCCAGCACACATGCATTGATGTGATCAATAAATCATGACTGGAGGGACCATTCACAAGGTTTTAGTGTTGGAAAACTGCCCCTGAAAATGATTTTTGTGTTTAAATCTAATTGATTTTGATTTATGCTGTATAAATACAAATGAAAAGATAAAATGGTGCCACTTGGCAATCAAGACTGGAAAGTAAATGTATTTTCCAATAATAGATGAGAATAAATTAACCACCAACACCAAATGTGACATATAAGTAACATTTCCTATCCTTGACATCAGAGATGGATGTATTTTTTAAGTTATAAGTGTGTTGTACGTGGTCTACTGAGTCTGTGTAATGCCCCACCATAATTTTCCTATGAGGAGAAATGGGTGTGGGCTCTTATGGGTTGAAGCAATGCAGGCCTTTTGACAGTATTATCATGACATTAGGAGTTAATCTAGATTTCTCAGATGATGATAGAATTCGACAGAAACTGTCCCTTCATCTATGCCCTCCCATGTTTATGAAAGATTTTAAAAAACGTCTGGTGATTAGCCAGTCTGAAACAGCTGAGAGTTTTGCCACACACTTTCCCCAAACATGAATTTTGCTCCATGGCCTCCCTAACAATACTCAGAGATTTCATGTGTTTGTCTCTTTCAGCCTCATCGAAAGAAGAAATCGTTCATAGAGAAGAAGAAGGCCGTGACCTTTCACCTCGTCCACAGAAGTCAGAGAGACCCACTCGCTGCAGACGAGAAAGCCCCTCAGCATGTCCTCCTGCCTGCAGCCAAGGTACGGACTTACTGGATCTTTAGGTAGAGTCTAAAAAGTCTGCTCAGGGTCCAGTAACTGTGAAAAAACACCAGGAGTCTCCAGAGACAAACATCGTCTGTAAATAAAGGCAGAAATCCTCCTATCTGCTGATACCATGCAGATGATATTGTCTTTTTTATTATTATCTATATCAGTGATACTCAATGTGTGGCTCTTTTGTTTTTATATGTGACTCTTCTATGTCTTAATTCTAAATGTTATTCCCCCAGAAAACCTTAAAAATGGGAAGCTATTTTTTGCCCTTCTAACAATTTTTGCTATGGTTCTCCCATTCAAGCTACAGTTTGCCATTAAAAACCTATTTTTTTCGTATTTTTTTGGCCTTTTTGCAACTTCTTTTTGCTACTTTTCCCCATTTTTTTCACTTTTATCCCATTTTTGCTCTTTTCACCATTTTTTTGCCACTTTTTTTTGTCCATTTAAGCTACCTTTTGCAATTAAATATCCCTTTTTTTCCTATTTCTTTGCCCATTTTTGCAATGTCTTTTTAACACTTTTTCCCAATATTTGTCACTTTATTTCATTTTTTCCCTTTTTTTAAACCATTTTTTTGCCACTTTTTGTCCATTTAAGCTACCCTTTGCCTTAAATACCACTTGATTACCCTTTTCCCAATTTTTGCCTCTTCATTTTGCCACTTTTCTCCTATTTTTTCCCTTTTTCACATTTTTTTGCCACCTTTTTCCCCATTTAAGCAACCTTTTGCCATTACATACCACTTGTTTCCTATTTTTTTTGCCTTTTGCTGCCGCTCTTGAATGCTTTTTGTCCATTTGAGTAACTTTTCACACATTTTTTGTCACTTCTCACCCATTTTTGCTACTTTCTGATGATTTTAACACCCTTTCTCCCCATTTTTCGCACCTTTCACCCATTTTGTGCTGCTTTTTGACCATTTTTGCCACCTTTAACCTATTTTTATTGCTACTTTAAGCCGCTTTTGCCACTTTTCACTTCTTGGGTATTTTTCAACAGTTTGGCTCTTTGGTTGAGCAGGGTTGAGAAACACTGATCTAGATAGTATTTCAGCCTACCCTTTTAAAGCACATTTAGGAGAACATGAGGGAGAAAAGCTGTTAAAGAAGCACTCTAGCCACTCCCATTCATTCTTATCAGCGTGTAGAAATACCAGGAGAGCCACAGAGATGTTTGGCTATTAGAATAACAGGAGAGACAGAGTTCAGGTCAGTGAAGACGGATCATTTGTGCAGCGTCTGGACGCACGGACTAAAGTGATGTCACTCGTCTGAACGACCCCACTGAGCTCCTCCCACCAAAGATGAGACGATAAACCTTGCCAGCCTTGTCTCATAGATTTTTAACAGTTTTTATTCACTCATCTTGTCAGGCGGATGCCGAGAAGAGGCGAGCAGAGCAGAGAGAGTTTGGCGTTTTCTTCGACGATGACTACGACTACCTGCAGCACCTGAAGGAGGCGTCGGGCCCGTCCGAGTGGGTGGCTGCTGCGCCCTCGCAGGTTTCTCTACGTGATGAAGAAGACGAGGATGAAGAGGAGGAGGAAAGGGACAGTGAGAAGGCCACACCTGTAAGTTAACACCAGGATTTTTCTTTAATCGTTGAAATCTTTCAGAATATTTCCTGAGAACTTCAGTGTTTAAAAACATAAAAATATTTCTGATCTTAGAAAAGTTCCTTCATTTGAAAATTCAGTATCAGACGTATCAGGAGGCTTCTTGTGTTTTCATTAGTGATGTTTAGAAGATATTTCCTTGTATTTGATGGAAAATCTGCTGAAGAACTAAAGACTGAAGAAAGGTCCATTTGGACATTAATGCATACGGTTCCTGTCTTTATTTTTGTTTACTTCTATCCACACTGTGTTTACAGCTATGAAGGTTTCCCAGTAAGCCCCCAAACTCTTTATTTATGACAGGAGCTAAACAGATACAGGAAATCTCTGACATTTCTACACGGAGGGGTTTACAGTGAAGTAGAACAGAAAGGAGGACAGCTTTGGTTCTGATGTTTTTTCTGTATCGCCCCCCCTTTGACCTCAGATAACTTTACTGCAGGTAGAGATGTTTGTCATTGGTCTACGTCTTTATGAAGCTGGTCGCCGCTAACACAGGTCTGTTGAATAAAGAGAGCTGTGAAATGATTCCTGTTGTGATTTTTATAAACAGGCGTCCTCCATCAAGCTGCCATCCTCCGTGTTCGCCTCCGAGTTTGAAGAGGAAGTTGGACTTCTGAACAAAGCTGCTCCGATCTCGGGTAAGAAACCAGCGGTTAAAACGACCCCGTCCGTTAGAGCAGTGGTTCTCAACCAGAAGGGGTCTCCAGATTCCCTAAAAAAAACTAGGAATATTTGTAGAATTCCACTGTTGCCACTCTACACCAATTTTGCCAAATTTTAACCAGTTTTCATTAATTTTTCCCATAAATTTTAACACATTTTTATCATTTAACACCTATTTTTGTCCATTTTAAATCCTTTCCACCACTTTTTTCTGCCTGTTTCTGCCACTTCTAAACCAATTCTTGCCACATAAGCCAAATGTTGCCTCTGTTGACCCATTATTGCCACTTTTAACCCCATTTTACCACTTCTTATGCCCATTTTTTCCATTTTAACCCCATTTCACTATCTGATATGCCATTTTTTTCCAGTTTGACCAATTTCTGCCATTATCTACCTATTTTTTCTTTCTCAGTTAGCACTATTTTACCAGTTTATATTGATTTTTCTTCCTATTTCACCAGATTTCCACCCATTATTGCCAATTTTAAAGCTTTTTCAACCACATTTTAATTCCTACCACTATTTATACCCATTTTTGCCTTTTTTTTTTTATTTTTTGCTATTCTTATATAAATCTTGCCACTTCTAACCCATTTCTGCTACTTTTAAGATCCAACTTACCACCTTTTGGAACCACTGCTCTATAGAATGAATGGACACACATTCCCACAGAAACACTATTAAAGTAGATTAAGTAGATAAAGTAGGTTGATTTGAATATTACAGTCCCTGTTGGTGGAATGGTCAGGTGGCCAAATACTTTTGTCCATATAATGTATCATGAAGGAGTTAAGGCTCTTTTTCGACCTCTGGTGGTGACCAGGAGGAACTACAGCTCTTCAGAGATTTTTATCATGTGAATCCTAGTTTAATATAGTCTATTTAGCTTATTTCTACTGTTCTGTGGTTATTCAGGCTAGTGACAGTTCAGTGATGGTACTCTAAGGTTTAAACACAGATGTTTTAGGCTAAATCTCCTCTGATTTAGGCAGTAATGTCATCTATGGATCTGGTTATGGCATCAGCAGCACCACCAGAAGGCTGTAATGTGATTTTAAAAAGGGTTGGCTTTACAGCTGCTTTAACATTAATATGAATTAGATAACAGTTAAATAATGAAGCTGCACCATACCAGCAGTAATGTGTGTACAGAAGAGTGATAAAAACAGGCAGTAATCACAGTAAAGATTGGTCTCAGCTTTTGTCATCTTTAATGTAGCGTTCCATACAGCTTAAATGTTCCTACTGTTGTAAAAACTCGAGCGTTTCTCTCAAATTTAAACATCAGAGCTTGGGTTTTCTCCATTATTTATTTTTGTTTTTTCTCCAGGACCTCGGCTTGACATGGACCCGGACATTGTGGCGGCTCTAGATGAAGACTTTGACTATGATGACCCTGACAACATCCTGGAGGATGATTTTATCCTTAAAGCCAACAGTTCCAGTAGAGCCGTGGACTTGGAGTGAGTTATTTATCTTTATTGTCTAGAACTGAGAATCCTCACAGTTCCTGGGTTTTATGATTTACAGAATATTGTAGATTTACTGATCTAAACTCCTGGCTGCTTTTCTAGTGAGGAGACTTCTGAATAGAGCTGCACAATAAATCGCTGTGTCAGTCATGATGTTAGGCTGTGCAGTCACATGATTATGTAAAAGGCTGCAGTTATTTTATATTCAGTCATACTGTAACGGTTCACTAAAATGTCTGCAGAAAGGCTTTAACGTTAACAGTAGAGCCATGGACCTTTAGTTTTAAAAAAGGACAAACTTATCAGAATTGAGAAATACACACTTCTAAACCATCAGTCAGTCTTTATTTGGATTTCTCTTTTCATACAAAATAATGCAGTAGCCAGCCTTTACGCACTGATATGATAAATAAAACAAGTCCTCACCCTGGAATACACATAACGTTGGCAGATCTGTCAGGAATGGAGGATTGTGTAAGCAGAGGAACTAATGTTCTGAGGACATGTTATCTGGGGACTCATAATGAGGAAACACTGGAGTTAGGTATTAATGTAAAGACAAAAGTCTTTATAGTGTAGTGACTAAAATGAGCAAAATACAGCATAAAGGTGGGGGAAATGAGTGAAAAATAACTAAAATTGGCAGAAAGCAGCAAAAAGGTGGGGGAAATGAGTGAAAAATAACTAAAATTGGCAGAAAGCAGCAAAAAGGTGGAGGGAAATGAGTGAAAAATAACTAAAATTGACAGAAAGCAGCAAAAAGGTGGAGGGAAATGAGTGAAAAATAACTAAAATTGGCAGAAAGCAGCAAAAAGGTGGAGGAAATGAGTGAAAAATAACTAAAATTGACAGAAAGCAGCAAAAAGGTGGAGGAAATGAGTGAAAAATAACTAAAATTGGCAAAAAGCAGCAAAGAGATGGGGAAATGAGTGAAAATAACTAAAATTTGCAGAAAGCAGCAAAAGGGTGGAGGGAAATGAGTGAAAAATAACTAAAATTTGCAAAAAAAAAAAAAATAGCAAGGAGGGTTGAGTGAAAAGTGACTAAAATTGGCAAAAAGCAGCGGGGGGGGGGTGACATGTAATGGCAAGAGTCAATTTAAATGGGCAAAAATTGGCAAAAAAGAGAAAAAATGCAATTTTTCAAAAAGCAGGGAATAAGGGCAATAGAAATATACAGACAAACAATAAAGGTTGACAATTAAAGCCTACTGTATAAGTGTGGGAAACAAATTGCAATGGATAATTTATGCTTTTTCCAGGGAATCATATATCAAATTGAGACAAAAGAGCCACAAATCCTCAGTGAGCCCTGACTGCAGACCGCAGATCGGGGCGGAGCTCAACGCTGCTTAATGTCGGCATTTCATTGGCTGAGTTGAGTTCGGGGGGGGGGGGGGCTCAACGCCATTCCATTGGCTGAGTTGAGTTTGGGGGGCGGAGCTCAATGCCATTCCATTGGCTGAGTTGGAGCTCAACGTTGTTAGCGGTTTTTAGAAAGATATTTACTGATTTGCAGTATTTAGAAAAGTATTTACTGATTTGGAGTTTATGTAGATGAGTGGGATAGAAATTTAGGCATTTATTTAGCTGATCAGGAGGGTTTTTTTTTATTTTTTTGTAAGAGTGGGGGAGATACAGACACGAGGTTTCAGCTGTTTGTGGATGAGGGGAGGGACGAGGAAGACAGCTGGATCTATGAGCTGGATATGGTCCAGAGTAGATGGTTGTAGACAAGATGCTTTTTATGAAAGTCAGTCATGATAGTAACAGTCAGCCTCCTTACTTTTAAGATTCTCGCAGCTCTAACCTCTCCTTATGAATATTAGAGGATGCTACATTACAGCACGTCAGAACTTATGTTAGATAGCGACAACAGGGCTAAACCACAGGGTGAATAAACTCTTTAACCAACCAGTATAACTCATCACATATCATGTTAACATGTTTTTAAAAAAGAGCTGATACTCTAATAAACTCTTTAGCAAGAGTGACACACAGCTACCTATGTGTCTGTGTAACCTGCAGAGAGGATCTCATGCAGTGTCTTTGGATCAAACCAACTATGGGGAGAGGGTGGATGTTTTTGAGATTTGGATATAAAGCACAAGTAGAGGACTTACTTTGACTTGAAAAATATTAGAGATGACGGGACCATACTTAAAAACAGGGAGACAAGCGGCAGAAATTATTAGTCGGGAGTCGAGCGGGAGACGGTAAAAAAAGCAGTTGCAAAATGAAGTGAAGTTGTATGTAACGAGACTGAACACGATTGGTTTATGGAACGTTGAGATGGGTGGAGTCAAACGCCGAACGTTGAGCGCCGCCCGATCTGCGGTCTGCAGTCAGGGGCTTCTCCAAATCCTCACAAAAAAGCCACGTGTTGAGTATCACTGTGTTAGATGAATGCAGATGGTATGCTGGCTTTACAGAGCATCATGTTAGGACCTGTTGTACAGTTTGGTGCTTACTAGTACTTTTAGAAAATACACAAGTTTCATTAATGATAGAAAGTAATTCTTGTAGGTCATTAGGCTACAAGGTTATGGCAAACACACATTTAAATTAATAGCCTAGGCTATAGCCTTATACAGCAATGCATAACTAGGCCTACATATTCCTTACTTGCGCATTTATCTTGTCCACAATCCTTTGCCAAGCTGCATGTCTCACCTTCGCTGCAGCAGAGGTGTTGGATTTCAGAGTTACAGTGTTTTTGTAATTTTCAAACTCCTCTGTGACTGTTTGCTGCTCTGTTTGTGTGAAAAATGTCGCGCTTTCCTTATTATTCGCCATGAATTATGACAGACAGTCATGATTTCTGTTATCTACACTGCTCCCTTTCTATGTAGAACGGGCACGCGCAAGTGTCCTGATCACTCATGTCTGGTTCCAGTTAACGACACTGATTTAGCGCGATTCAGCCGTGGAGGAACGGACTTAGCCAGCCTTCAATCATCATGTTAACTGAATCAGGCTAAAAGGACATTAGCTCTGATTATTTGAACCACGTACGAGGAACAGGGCCCAGTTTGTTAAAATAAGTTAAAACAAAGAGAAGTTGGTGAATTCTAAAATAAGAGGATAAACTACTAAACATAACTCTGGAATTTAAAGAGTGAGATACAACCTAAAATGATCAAACTGATTAAGATGAGGATATAAAATGTAGTTAAAGGCAGGGGAGTCAGGTTCTGTGAAGAACTTGCGATCATTGTAAACAGAACGTGTCACTCATCCATGATTAAATCTTACATTAGAGAAATATTACAGTGAGCATTTTAAATCAACCTAATAATAGAGTTGAATGTCAAGTATTGATACATTTTTAAATACAGGTGAACTTTTTAGTGCTTGTGTGAAAAGCTGGCCTTTCCCACTCAGAGTGAAGCCCAGATTAGTGAGAAACACGGGTATTTATACTGATTATGCTTCGTTTTTTACATAATTTTAAAGGCAGAGACAATTATTCATAAACTATCAGATGACACTGACTGCCCCTTTTCTTCGTGATCTCTAACAGAGATGAAGATAATGATGATGATGATGATGATGAGTGGGAGGACACAGATGATGAAGGCGACTTTGACTCTGAGGGGGGTTTATCAGGCGACGAGGAGGGCGGCCGCGATCGAGAGTTTCTGTTCATGGACGAGGAGACGAAGAGCCGGTTCACGGAGTACTCGCTGACGTCGTCTGTGATGAGGAGGAACGAGCAGCTCACCCTCCTGGACGACCGCTTCGAGAAGGTGAAATATTCCAACTTCTTTTCTAGCTGTGAACCACATTTGTATTTCAGTATTGGAATGAATGAATTAGTCAATTTCAGCATATTTTACATCAGCAAGGATTGTTGGGTTGTGCACCCCTGTGGAGTGTGATGTTATGTATTAAACTGTCGTTTTAAAGAAGAATGCATTTGTTAAAGATTGAGACTCTTCTTTGTTTGTCTTTGGTTTCAGTTTTATGAACAGTTTGATGATGATGAGATCGGTGCTCTCGATAACGCTGAGCTGGAAGGATTCATTGAACCGGACAGCGCCCGCCTGGAGGAGATTATCAAAGACTACTTCATACAGAAAGAGAAGGAGTGAGTATCACCGCAGGGACCCAGGCCTTGAACTGAGTACATTGAACCCAAAGTCTAGTTCCATGTGATCAGTGTAGTCTTTGGCCTGATTCATGAGTTCTCAGGCATGTGAATGCAACTGTGCCTGGTTACCAGGTACTCATCAATGAGTAGAGCTGTAGAGTCAACTCTAAACATCTCCTGTCTCTAAAACAGTCATAGCTGTGCAACACAGGCCACTTTCATCCTCTGAGCTGATCGGTAGATGTTAAAGTAGGAATAGCGTCAATAATAATTAAAAACAACACATCATGGAGCATAAGCTTAGACTGATCTTAGAGTCTCTTCTTTTTTTTCTTGGTAAATTTACAAACAAACTACAACACTTAATCTCTCTATCTCACACATACCAGCAAACTTTCCTTAATGCTGACTGTCCTTGGCTGGCTACTTTGGGGAAAGTGGATGGCAAGCTTCACTTTCTTTGGTTGCAAAAATGGAGGGAAAGGCCCAAACATCCCATGATTCACAAACATTTTGTCCCTTGCCTTTAGAGATGATGTCATCCGTTTATGTTTATCAAACATTCCATTGTTGCCTTTGAAGATGATGTCATCTTTTGAAAGTTATAAAAAGTTCCATCCTTGCCTTTACAGGTTATTTCATCCATAAAAGTTTATCAAACATTCCATTTTGCCTTTGAAGATGATGTCATCTTTTTAAGCAATTTAAACATTCTGTCAAGTTTGCCAAATATTCCGACCTTGCCTTCAAAGATGAAATAATGCTATAAAGCTTATAAAACATTTTATCCTCTCCTTTGAAGATGATGGCGTCCTTTAAAGCAATTTAAACATTCCGTCGTTGCCTTGAAATTTGACTTCATCCTTTGAAGCTATTAAAACATTCCGTCCTTGTCTCTGAAGTTGATGCCATCTTTTAAAGTTTGCCAAATATTCTGTCCTTGCCTTCAAAGATGATGTCATCCTTGTAGGTTTTAAAACATTCCATCCTTGCCTTTAAAGATAATGTCATCCTTTAAAGCAATTTAAACATTCCGTCCTTGCCTTCAAAGAT
Source organism: Cheilinus undulatus (assembly GCF_018320785.1). Taxonomy (NCBI): domain Eukaryota; kingdom Metazoa; phylum Chordata; class Actinopteri; order Labriformes; family Labridae; genus Cheilinus; species Cheilinus undulatus. The sequence continues at coordinate 54,715,054 of NC_054868.1, read as the reverse complement.
GGCATCATGCGTTAAAGCCATTAAATCATTCCGTCCTTGCCTTTGAAGATGATACAATCCATTAAAGTTTATCAAATATTCCATCATTTCCTTCATAGATTATGTCATCCTTTGAAAGTTACAAAAAGTTCCATCCTTGCTTTTGAAGGTTATTTTATCCATTCGATTTTATTTAACAGTCCATTGTTGCCTTTGAAGATGATGTCATCCTATAAAGCAATTGGAACATTCTGTCCTTGCCTTCAAAGACAACGTCATCCTTTGAAGCTATTAAAACATTCCGTCCTTGCCTTTAAAGATGATGCAATCCTTTAAAGTTTGCCAAACGTCCTATCGTTGCCTTTGAAGATGATGTCATTCTTTAAAACGTATGAAAAGTTCCATCCTAGCCTTTGAAGGTTATTTCATCCATTGAAGTTCATCAAACATTCCATTGTTGTCCTTGAAGATTGTGTCTGAAGTTTTTCAAACATTCTGTCTTTCTAACCAGCTGCATGTGTATCACCACCTACAGTACCCAGGCTGGGACCTAACAGCCAGACCTGATGTGAAGATAGCCTGTAGTTGATCTCTAATGATGTTTTCAGTGCTGAGATGTTTGATATAAACTTCAGCTGCTGTGATGATGCTTCATCAGATGATGATCTTTATTAATATCACTGTTATTGCTGTTATAGTTAAACGCAATTAAAGAAAAGACAAAGCTGACTATTTTCTTCTTGGTGGTCTAGATCTCTGCGGCCTGATGATCTGGGTCCAAAAGAACTTCCTGTCCTGAAGGAGGACGAGGAAGATGACGAAGAGGAAGAGGAGATGGAGATGGTGGTGATGGGGGCTCCAGAGGAGAAGTGGGACTGTGAAACCATTATCAGTGAGTTTAATTCAGACTTCCCTTACAGCACAGTATTAGTCAGCTGTAGGATGTGCTCTCTAGGTTTTATGGAGGTGGACTTCCCCTCAGAGACTCCAAAGTAGAAGTGGAAGTCTAAAAATACCGCTCTGCAGTTTTGGTTTGAGTGAAAACCATGACTCAGAGTAACAACATGGCCTGAGGAGGGTAAAGAGAAACTGTATGACTGTATGACTGTGTCTTCTGGTTTTTTTAAACTAATGTTTAAATGACAAAATAAAAGAAGTCTGATAGCCGAGCTCTGACTAGAAACAAAACTGGCTGAGTCTGTTTTGTTATGAGAGCATCCAAAGGTTGAAACTTTATGATGGAGGCAAATCTTATCAGGTCTGTGTTTGACTCGGACAGCCAATAATAAAATAGAACTCAGAATTTAAAAGTGAAGTATGAATCCCACGGCTTTAAAGGCCAGAGCACAGAGTCTGAGGTTGGTTCAGTTTAGAAGTCTGATGTTTTAATCATGTGTGACTGAAAATTTGAACCTTGATTTTCAGAGCAGGTTGGATTTTTACGTGTTTTTCTCTTCAGTTGATTCAAATCTACTCATATTAGAAACCGTTTTAGTGAAGCTCAGGAATGATGTAACTTCCTGTTGATGAAGCATTTCATAATAAAAGCTCCCAGGGCAGATATGGCTGTTTTTCTAGCTCTTCAGGTGAATTGATGGTCTCGTGGTCTCGCGGGGGAGGCCTTCGACTGGGTCCAGAGGCCTCCTAAACAATATGCAATACTAACACTATCATACTTTATGACCTTTGAACTCTCATTTTACTAGCAGCTTACAGCCCTGCTCAGTGTATTCTGTCTCTTCCTGCTTTACTGTAACTCAGATACAGTAAGAAGGCTCTCTGTAGGGTAAAGCCTCATTTCTTCTGCACATTTGCACTAATCAACTATCTTAAATCACCTCTCTCATGTAAATCTTCCCACATCCTCAGGTTTTATATTTATGGTCATCTTTGCACATCTTGCAACTGTACTCTTAATGCATGTGGACTCGAATATACTGGAAATTATACCCAACAAGAGCTTGTACGTCGTCTTAATTTCTTGTACTTATTTCAGTTTTTTGTTCAGTTGTGAGAGCAGAGCTAACCAGAGTCTGATTCCTTGTTGTGTAAACATACTTGGCCATTGAAGCTGACTCTGATTCCATGCAGTAGATAAAGTAGAGTCCAGGACTAACAGACTCCATCTGTTGAGTTGTTCTTATTTCTTCTCTCTGTCTTCTTCAGGCACGTACTCCAACATCTACAACCGACCAAAAGTCATTGAGGAGCCTTCAAAGGTAAGAGAGACTCCCCTGTTTTTACCCTCCTGTCAGATTTGAAGTTTGTAGAAGCGGTTTGAGACCAGGAGGAGGAGCAGGTTGGGGCAACACTCACAGTATGAAACAAAAGACTGGGAAAGAATGAGACAAAGAAAGAACAGTTTAAGCCAGACAAAGCTCCGGATAAAGTCAAGAACAAACACGCATCCATGCAGAACAGGATGTTAAAAGGGACATATTATGCAAAATACACTTTTCAGGCTTTTCTAACACATATGTGCCCCTGGCCTGTCCACAATCCCCTCAAGAATCAGAAAAATGCATTTCCCTCTCCCCCTCTCTTTCTCCAGCTTTCAGAAAATGTGTGCTGAAACAAGCCGTTCTCAGATTTTTCCCCTCATGATGTCATGTGGGGAGTTAGCCCTGCCCCCAGGTTCGGTTCGGTTGGGGGGGGGGGCGCAATGCTGGTTAGCTAAGTGGGTTACCCTGCTAACTTTGGTCTGGGAGATTGATGGTTCAAATCCATCAGGTCCGAAACTTTGGATAAAAGTGTCTGTAACATTGTACCATCAGGAGAGCCACATCTATTTCCTGAGAGGGGCGGGATCAGGGGCGGAGTCAGACAGATCAGTAACATTCAAAGCCACAGACACAGAAACAGCTCGTTCTGAGCAGGGCTGAAACAGAGGGGTTTTTAGACGTTCAGAAATACTATACTGAAGTGTTTTTTTCAGGCATGTTTAGGGGACCTCTGAGATCTATATAAACTTGTTTTAAAAAGAAAAATATGTGCCCTTTAAATCAAGTTAAGTGAAGGAGGTATAAAATAAATGTCATAGAATTGTTGAAGTTAAAATTATGTTTTTTGAACAGTATTACTGTAAGGTTTCATCCCTAAAAAGGAGCAGTACAGTTGTTTTACAGTACATTTATATGACACCATGTGTCAGAGCTGACTCATGACTCGTCATCGCCGTAAAGAAGCTGTAAATAAAGGAGTTTAAAAAAAGCCAACAGAGCTTAGTACAATGTTGGGAAAGTTAAAGGGCATACTTCCCTGGAAAACATTTCCTCATCAGGCAGTTAGATGCATCTCTGAGCAAATTCAGATTTAAAATACCAAAACATTTAAACATCAGTGAGCCAGATGATGCAGTTCCACTGTTTTTAAGAATCCAGTTGCTCTCCAAGTGTCCTTGTCATTTTAAAATCATAATACAACATGATGGACATTTTTCAATTTCTACTTCTACCTCCTATAAAGGATAGAAACAGCCTGGTGTTAGGAAGGGTGGAAATTTAGAGTCGAAGTTTAGAAATTTTTATTTCAAGTAAAACAGTAGAAAAAGTGTCATCTGTGTTAAAGATGTAGCCATAAAAATGCAGAAAATATAAATACAGGAACGAGGCAGAGTCTGAGAACATTTAACTCTAAATCAACCCTCTGGTTTCTTTCAGCCAAAGCCGATCCGTGTGTCACAGAAGACGGGAATCCCTCTGGACGTCCTTCCTGCTAAAGGTCTGACCAACAAACAGGTGGAGAGGATGACCAGGATCAACGACTCAGACCTGCCCCGAGTCTCCACACAGCCCCGGGACAAGACGGAGAGCAAAGAGGAGAGGAAGGCGAGGAAGCAAGCCGTCAAGGAAGAGCGCAAGGTGAGTAAGAGAGATTCTACACAAACAGTCCTCTAAAAACCAGACCCAAGTCCTGATAGTTGGTTCCATCAACTCTGAAGTTTTTGTTTATTTTATAAAACAAACAAAATCATCCTGACGTGTCATAGAAGAATGAAAAGTCACTAATCCGCTTCATCGGTGCGTGTTCACGTGTGGTTTGAGCAAACGTGATTGATGGTGACCTGATAACATCAACAAACAATCTCACTGTGGGCATCACGCTTTGATTGGAATCTTTCTAAATCCTCTTTGGTAATAATCAGCTTTTTCTCACCCAGCCTATCGAGTCAAGCCCAGGAAAGGAGGGGAGGAACGAACACAAAAACAGGAACATCTCCTGTGAAGGGGGGGTGGGGGGGGGATGAGGAGGAGTATGGGAAAAAGGAGAGATGGGATGAGTGGGAAAGCTAAACCAACCATTAAAGTAAAGACATAACAAGCAGAGCTCAACAGAAGTAAAGATCCTGTTCTCTTTCTCCATACTGGATTTGATTATTGACTAAAACGCCAGAACAAACCGTGGTAAATTTACCGCCAGGTACCCAAGGGAGAAACGGCAGTAGAAGCTCCTTTAGAAGACACAAGTTTGTATGATATCAACCTTATTTGTAGAAACACGGGTTATTCATGATCTCAAGGAAAGAATTGCACTACCCACAATGAAACAGCCTAGTCATGGCAGTTCTTTGTTCGCCATGAAACAGGAAGTCGTTTTTTTCAGTCTCAAAACACTGGTGTAGATATGATGTTTACTTAACAGTTTTACTGTTTTATAACATCAAATCCTCTTCCACCCATAATCTGTCTTTAGTCTCAGGAAGTTTTTACCCTTTATGTTTAAAAAAGTAACTTCCTTGATAGGGAGAGCCACTTAGTTTTGTTCATGGGTTTGTTTTTGTCAGCTCTCTGTTAACAGTAAAATCAGTTCTATCTGAATCAGATGAACTTCCCCTGAGGGCTTAATTCAAGAAGAAATCATTAGAATTTTTTTACTTTTTTCTAAAATTGATCAATCCGCCTTTTTTAATAATGTGCTTCGATTCTTCACTCTTTTTTTCTGCCTTTTTAAAATACTTTAAAGTTTTGGTGGAAATTGCTATGTACATAAACTTTTCTAGGAGACTTGTGCTAATATTCCCCTTTTTTTGTTTATATTTGTTTATCCTGTTTGGCTGTTTATAAGTAGGTTCAGATAGATGATATATTCTGAGTGGTTTAATGTTTCCCAGGAAGCTGTTTGTCTTATTGTGAAGGTTTTAGTAACAAGCTTCCTGTGGTCCAGCGCTGAAGACTGCTTGTCGTTGTCTTACCTGATTGAAAGAACTTGAAAGGACATTTTTGAGTGTTGACTTCAGTTTTCTTGTAAGATTCAAGGCTCTAACAGTGCTTAAAGACTAAAAAACTACTTCCTGTTTCATGACAAACAAAAAAAATCACCATGATGACATTTTTTTTATATGACATGAGCTTAGGCTGACTTGACTCATTGGGAGTTGTATAAAGGCTTCAAAAAACTTTAACTACAACTTTAATTTACATTTGTGGTTAGATTTTAAAATCTTAATTAATCTTAATTTTGAGAGACTGAGATTTTTACCATCAAACAGACGTAATAAATCCCTGCAAATGTCAAAGTTATTCTGTTTGCAGTTGCCAGCTGCAGTCCTTTTTGTGGGATTATTTCATTGAAACATGGGTGTCCAAACTCTTCCCACTGAGGGCCACACACAGAAATATAAAAGGATGTTGGGGCCACTTTAATATCCACAAGGTGAGGTACATGAAGGTTTGTAAAACCAAAATAATGTAAGTAAAGATATGCTTAGTGTCTGACTATGCCTAAATGACTAGTTCAGTCAGGAATCACACTTGATTTGTGGTCATAAATATTTTTTTATTATCAGTCATTGATTAGCACTTGTTGCTGTTATTTATATTTGGTGGTGTGGCTGTTCATGGATCCCCCTGCCCTTCCATGAGCTTACACGGGGAAGTGTCCAGCAGGAACAGCATGCTTTCAGGAAAGGCTGAGGCAGGGAGAGAAGCAGCAAAGACTCCAGAGCACAGAATGACACCGATCAAGTCAGAATGAAGGAGGAGCTGGGTCGGAGGAGGGTTGCAAGCGCAGCTTTCAGAGAGAGCAGGGGGGTGGGGGCTGGAGCCTATCCCTGCTGTCATTGGGCGAGAGTACTTGGGTGGGGTACACCCTGACCTGGTCGCCAGTCAGTCACAGGGCTGACATATATAGACAGACAACCAGGCACGCTCACATTCACACCTGCGGCCAGTTTAAAGTCACCAATTACCCATGTCTTTGGTGGTGGGAGGAAGCCGGAGTAACCGGAGAGAATCCATGCATGCACGGGGAGAACATGCAAACTCCGCACAGGAAGACCCTGACCAGGAAGTGAGCCAGGGACCTTCTTACTGTGAGGCAACAGCGCTAACCCCTGCACCGCTGTGCAGCCCAGTGTTAATTTCGCCGACTTAAACTATGACTAAAAATGTTTGTCAACAGCCTTTTTTTCCATGACTAAAACTAGACTAACAAAAATAGATCTGTGATGACTAAAACTGACAAAAACTAAGTTTAGTTTTAGTCAAGGTGACTAAAACTAGACTAAAATGTAATGTAGTTTTTGTCGGACATTCAAAGTCTGTGAATCTCTGGTGGTAAATCTGTCAAAAACAATACATCTGTATCTATTCTCTCAGCTGTAGAAAGCAGGGACCCCAGGGTTAGCAGAGTGCAGAGAACACACTACCATGATTTGGTACCAGATTTAGGCAAGAAAATTGAGGCTTGGACTAAAAGTAGAGATTAAAATGTGAGGACTTTTTATGGACTAAATCTAGACTAAAATGTTTTGAATTTTCGTCAACTAAAACTAGAGGATAGAAATGACTCAAATGGGACTAAAACTAAAATGCATTTCATTTAAAGACTAAAACTAAAATCAGAAATTGCTGCCAAAATGAACACTGGTGACGCCCCTCCAAAATCTACCATCAGATTAAATTATATAAAACTGCTGTTGCTGTTTGGCTTTAATGTAAAGGTGTGACCTTACCTGAACATCCTACCTGCAGTCTCATTGTGGAGTTTTTTTTTATTTTTTAACTTCTGGAACCAGAGTCTCTGACAGAGTTGGCGGTCACTGAGCTCTACCAACCACAGAGTTAAAGACTGACCTAAACCTTGTTCTCCAGTGTGTTAACTTACCTCTGTGTGTTTGAACAGGAGCGGAGGTCGGAGAAGAAGGCAAACAAGGTGGCGTTCAAAGAAGAAAAAGCCCGCCAGGAAAAGCAGCTGCTGAACCTACGAACGAACATTCAAGGACTAAAGCTTTAGCAGTGCTCGAACTGCACAGACTTTTGTACTATTTCCTGTTTAATCAGAGGACTTGCTGCTCGCCGCTGCAGAGGAGACGTTCAAAAACGATCCGGGGCGAGAGGACGGACCCGTGAGGGCGGGATTCTCTCTGGTTTCCCAGATGAAGCTCACATAGTTTAAAATAAGAAGTTTATCTAGAGCAGTGGTTCTCAACTGGTGGGTCGGGAAGCTCTTTTCAGTGGGTCACAGATGTCTGCCTGGGGAAAAAGCTTGCACCAAATTGTCTACAAGACTCTATAAAACATGCATGCTTTGTCCTGTTTCATTGTTTTGTTATACCTTTTTTACCGTCTTAGGCCCAAGCTCTACTATTTTTTTATCAAATATATCTGGTCAACCAAAAAAATCTCCCAAGATTTGGGTCGCAGTTCTCCTTGAGGAGTTGATGGTGAGTCCCGTGACACAACCAGTTGAGAACCACTGATCTAGGGTTAACCAGCCGAGCTCATCATGCTGCAGCAATCTAAAATAAACCTGCTCATAGTAAAAAAGAGGTCTGATTTATTCTTGTTTTCTGATCAAATCCTCATAAAGAACCTCAACTTTTGGCATTTTCTAGAGTCTTCTTGTGCACCTGCTCCATATAAAAAGATTTTTTTGTAGATATTTCCAACAGTATACAGGAGTAATGTGAGGATTCAAAAATATACACTGCCTGGCCAAAAAAAAAAGTCGCCACCAAAAAAAGGTCACACACTCTAATATTTCGTTGGACCGCCTTTAGCTTTGATTACAGCACGCATGCACTGTGGCATTGTTTCGATAAGCTTCTGCAATGTCACAAGATTTATTTCCATCCAGTGTTGCATTAATTTTAATATTGATGATGGGAGAGTCTGACCACTGCACAAAGCCTTCTCCAGCACATCCCAAAGATTCTCTATGGGGTTAAGGTCTGGACTCTGTGGGGGCCAATCCATGTGTGAAAATGATCATGCTCCCTGAAACACTTGTTCACAATTTGAGCCCGATGAATCCTGGCATTGTCATCTTGGAATATGCCCGTGCCATTAGGGAAGAAAAAATCCATTGTTTAAGAAATGAGAAGTTACTCATTGCATCAGCTTGGGTTAAATAACTTGTTGCCAGCTGAAAGATAATCTCCCATGCAGTAATTATCCATTAGGAGGCTCGTACCTATTTGCTAAGTTAAATCCAGGTGGTGACTTTTTTTTTTTGGGCCAAGCAGTGTATGTTGTACATAGTATTCTAATTTCAACTCAGATTGGGCCGTATCCGGTTTTACCTTCCTTCCTGGTTTTAATCCTGGTGGGTCAGGACCGCTCTGGGTGTACGGGTACTCAGATGTCCTCCATCAGAGATGTTTGTTAGGTTAATTGGTGGCTAAATTGCCCGCAGGTGTGAGTCCTGTCTGTTAGGCTATGTTCACACTGCAGTTCAGTGACCTGAATCTGTTTTTATTCTGACAGTGTGAACAGTGCAAGCCACATTGAATCTTTCAGTTCAGATTCAGGCCACTTTCGTATGTGGTTTTAAATCAGATTCATATCTGATCTTTTTGAAGCGCAGTGTGAACAGGCAAACAAAAAAACAGATCTGAGAAAAGACCAGAATTGAGCATTAAGGCTTGCAGTGTGAACGTAGCCTTAGACTAGTGACTAGTCCATGGTTTAACCCCACCTCTCGGCCAATGAGGGCTGAGCTTTTCCTAGAAAGTTTGGTCTCACTTTGTGTCCTAATGTAGAGATGAGATGTTTGTATTTATAGTAAATGAACTTTCGTGGCTTACCCTACTCTCAGGGAAGCTCTGATCCAGACTACAACTACCAAGAGTAAAAATGACTAAACTAGTTCTGTTCAACCCTGCTCAACCAAAGAGCCAAACCACTGACAAATATCTTTGCAAGAGCCACAATCTAAGTGGTAAAAAAATTGCAAAAATTGGTTACAGTAGCAACAAAAATATATTTAAAGTGACAAAAAATGAGGGGAGAGTGACTCAAATGGGCAAAAATCAGCAAAGAGGGACTTCCGGTGGCGCCCTACACAGTATGGCAGCTTAGAAACAGAGCTCCGGTACCAGCTGTGAGTTTTCCCCTAATATAGAACTCGAATCCATTTAAAAGTGATACATTCGGACCTAACAATGAACGGGGACAAAATCAAGAAAGGAGGATATGGGTTGAGAACCTACACCGAGCGAGAAATTGACAAAGAAGTCGTGGCTAGCGAGGGGTTAGCAAAACAAGATGGTGGTGCTACTGAAAACGAAACTGTGGACTCGATCCGTAAGGTGGCGAGTGAAGCAGTATCTACGGGGATGGCAGCACTCCAAGCGATCTTTCGGGAGGATATTAAAAAACAAATGGACGAATTCGCGTCAGAAATTAATAAAAAGATACAACAAACAAGACCGATGGTACAGTGAAACGCATCGGTGAGCTGGAGAGGAGAATGGCAGACACGGAGCGGTGGGATATCGGAGTGAAAGATGCCTTAACGCAGCTACTGAGTGATCAACGAGCAATGCAGGACAAAGTGGCAGACTTGGAAGGACGCTCTCGGCGCAATAATATTAGGATCTATGGTGTCCCGGAGGAAGCTGAGGGCACGTCTGTTGCAGTGTTTGTGGAAAACCTCATCAAGTCAGAACTTGGAGCTGATCTTGGCCCGGACTGTGACTTGGGGATTGAACGGGCTCACCGAGCCTTGGCGCCAAAACCACCCGCAAGTGCCACGCCACGGTCTATTGTGGTCCGGTCCCTTAAGTTCTCGGTTAAAGAGAAAATACTCTACAATGCATGGAAGAAGGAGCTTCGTGTTCAAAACAAACGAGTGTACTTCGATCATGATTACGCAGCAGACGTGCAGATCAGGAGGAAGGAATATAAACCAGTTAAAAGGGCACTGAAAGAAAACGGAATATGCTTTCAAACTCCTTTGAGGAAAATCCGCATCTTTTATGAGTCGGGCACGGTCCAGCACAAGCAGCAGAGGACCTGCGGAAGCGAGGATTCACGGTGGGTGAAGTAAAGCAAAGCACCAAGAAGAAAGCTGTAACGGAGGAGATGCTGGCTCGACTTCTGCCGTGGGAAACGACCGACAACCGACACGACGGAGAAAAGGACCGGTTCCAGCGGCAGGTTCGGGAAAAACTGAAAGGATACCGTAGAACGGAACCGGGAGCAGCAGCAGAGGATGAGTGAGGCATGGACTATTCTGTATAGAGTGAATATGATGGTGAGAAAACTTGGTTTACGTTTGTTTTGGATTCGAGGCTGCTCTACTATCACCAGAGATCGAGTCAGTGACATTTAAAATAACCCTATCCTACCCTTTCTATTTGTACAGGCTGTATATAGAAATATGTATAGCTCTTTTCTTTATTAACGGTGGAGGCTGGTACCTGTCGCCAACAAATAAATAGCCACACACTTTACCTAGTAGATGAGGGGCCCCACCCCGTGGCCATCCCCCCTCACTGTTCGAGGTGACACAATTCCTGTTTTGTTGGAAGCTCAGTTCTTTGTTTTGTATTATAGTTCGGCAGGTATCTTTTCTTATGTTTTCCTTTCTGTTTTTGAGGTCTGGAAGGTCACAGTGGTAAAATTACAAACAAAAACATTTAAATGCAGTTATAATGTCATTGAATGTTGATGGGCTAAATAATCCGATTAAAAGGAGTAAAATGATGTCTAAAACAAAAAAGGAGAGGATAAACATTGCATTCTGGCAGGAAACACATCTTTCTGATGTCGAACATGATAAATTGAAAAAAACAGGCTTTAGAAACACCTTCTTTTCATCTTATAGGAATGGAAAAAAAAGAGGAGTTGCCATTTTAATCTCAAACTCAACTCGCTTTGAATTTTTATCAGAAATAAGAGATAAAGAGGGTAGGTTTGTCCTAATAAAAGGGAAATTAGATGAAAAGGAAGTGACACTGCTTAATGTCTATTCTCCTCCTGGGACTGATATTTGTTTTTATAAAAAGCTCTTTAACCTGATTGCTTCGGAGACGGTTGGGACCCTGATATGTGCAGGAGACTTTAACATGCTTCTAAACCCTTCCCTAGACACTAATAGGAAAAGAAAGAGGAACTCAACTGAAAAATGTATAAATAGGATTTTAAAAGATTTGGGATTGGTTGATGTGTGGAGGTCCATGCGTGGATCATCCCCAGGGTATACCTTTTATTCTGCTCGGCGTACGGCTTATTCGAGATTGGACTACTTTTTTATGTTTAAAAAAGATATGCATCGTCTGAAAGATTGTAGAATAGGCCAGAGAGACCTCTCGGATCATTCTGGTGTTTACTTAACATTACATTTAGATGGCAGACGACGTAAAACACTATGGAGGTTAAAGACTGGAATGCTAAATGACACTCCTTTCAGAAATGCTATGGTGAAAGACCTAAATCTTTATATGCAGGATAATAACAATGGGGAGGTGAATCCTTGTATATTGTGGGATGCCGCCAAAGCTGTTCATAGCCAGAATAGCTTTATTGAAAAAAAATAAAACTATTAACATTGCAGGAAAAACTGAGAGATTTAGAAAAAATGAGCATTACTAATAAGGATCCATCTACAACACAATAAATCAGAAATGTGAAACAGGAAATAGATCAAATATTAAGCGAGGAAGTTGAGAAAAACATTAGGTTTATGAAGCAAAGATATTATGAAGCAGGCCCAAAAGCTTCTAAACTGTTAGCCTGGAGGCTTAGAAAACAACAAGCAAACAACTGCATTCATAAGATTAGAGACCCGGCAACAAATAAGATTACTAGCAACTTAGATGATATACAAAAAGTGTTTGAGACGTACTACAAGTCCCTTTATTCACAGTCAGAACAGCCAAATAGACAAACCATTAATGAGTTCTTGAACTCCCTAGACCTTCCTATGCTAGGTAAAGAAGCTAACGATAAACTTAGCCTACCAATAACAGCAGAGGAGATAGAGAGGGCTATCTCAAGTCTGAACACTAATAAATCTCCCGGTACAGACGAGTTTCCCCCAGAATGGTATAAATCAATGAGAAATCACCTACTCCCCTTATTAGAAGCATGCTTTAATTTTATATTGAGGGAGGGATCTCCCCCTCCCTCTTTGGGAGAGGCTTTTATATCGGTTATCCCCAAAGAGGGAAAGGATAGGATGGATTGTCGGGGATACAGACCTATAAGCGTCTTAAACACAGATTATAAATTATATGCAACTATCTTAACAAAGAGGATGGAGGCAGTAAAGCCTCTGTTAATCGATGAGGACCAAACGGGTTTTATAAAGAACAGACAAACTCAAGACAATAAAAGAAGAGCATTACATGTAATTGAGAAAATACATGAAGGAAAAATTAGCTCTATTATTCTGAGTTTGGACGCTGAAAAGGCTTTTGATTCCGTCAGGTGGGAGTTCCTCTTCCTTGTTATGAAAAGATTTGGTTTTAGCCTGAATTTCATTCGATGCATACAGGTACTTTACTCCTCTCCTACTGCAAGAATAAAGATAAATGGTAGTCTCTCTAACTCTGTAACCTTGCAAAGGGGCTGTAGGCGGGGCTGCCCTGCCAGCCCTAGCTTCTTCAACTTGTTTATTGAACCTTTGGCCCAAATGATTCGACAGGATAAAGAATTAAAAGGAATTATGATGGGAGGAGAAGAATATAAAGTGAGTCTGTACGCAGACGATGTTCTGGTCACGCTTGTGGACCCAGATACAGGTCTGCCTTTACTTCTGAAAAGACTTGAAACATACGGTCTATATTCAGTTATGTTTTTAATGTTCATAAAACTCAGGTCATGATATTTAATTATGCCCCATCACAAGGACTTTTGGTGAAATATAACTTTAAATGGCACTCCTCGCATATCAAATATCTTGGAGTCAACCTCCCCAAAGACCTGTCGCAGTTGTATAATATCAACTATCACCCCATTAACAAAGAAATATACAGGGACCTCAGTGGCTGGAGCTTGCTCCCTCTTGATTTCGGCAGCAGAATTAGATCAGTGAAAATGAACATTCTTCCCAGATTATTATACCTCAAAAACAGTTCAGAGAATGGAATAAACATATTTCACGATTCATTTGGGATAAGAAAAGACCAAGAATAAAATTTACCACCCTTCAGCTGCCGGGAGAGAGGGGGGGCATGGCTCTTCCATCTTTAAGGGATTATTACATGTCAGCACAATTAAGACCCCTTTTACACTGGTGTAATCCAACCTATACAGCCAAATGGAAGAATATGGAGGTGAGCCTGATTGATATACCTATTCAATCAGTGCTTGGATATGTAATGAGGGAAAAGGATTTGTCACAAACAACAAGTAAATGGGTAAATCATTCATTAAAAGTATGGGCAGAGGTAGTCAAAAATTTTCAACTCCAAAATGAGATTAAGCTACTTGAATGGCCAGCGTATGATCCAGACTTTACACCGGCATCACAAGATCTTAGATTTAGAGAATGGGTTTATAAAGGTATCTCTTCACTGTGTAAGATTGTTAAAAAGTGGGGAATTAACAGTTTTGATACCATATGTCGGTCATTTGGACTAGTTGGGGCTGACTTTTTTAGATATTTACAGCTCTGTGATTACTTCTGTAAAAAGGTGAAAGGCCCTGGTACAAGAGAACCACCAATACTTGTTCAGCTGTTTATTGATGCTTATAACTCCAGTAGCAACAAAGGCCTCATAGGTAAATTGTACAAATGATGATTGATTGTAAAAATGATAATACGGATTATGTTAAACAAAGATGGGAAAAAGAACTGGACATTACAATAACAGAGGAAATGTGGCTAAAAGCGTGGGAGACACGGTCATCTTCAACAAACTCCTGGACATGGAGGGACTTCTGTTGGAAGAACTTGATACGTTTTTTCCTCACTCCTAAACAGAGATCCAAGCAAACAGGCAACCAGCTTCCCTGCTGGAGGGATTGTGGAGAGACTGAGGTTGACCACGCCCATGTGTTTTGGACTTGTCCCCTCATTCAGTCTTTCTGGAAGGAGGTGGCAGCAATTATTTCAAAAATTTTGGGTTTTACTGTCAGTACAACATTTACATCCCTCTATCTTAGACATCTTCCTAATGGTCTCAATAGTAATGATACCTATCTTCTAAAAATCTTGCTTGTTGCAAGCAAAAAAGCCATTACAAAGTGCTGGTTACAGAAAAATTGTCCATCGGCTGGTCTCTTTGTTAGCATTGTAAAACAGCTGCATATTTTGGAACAGATGACTCATTCTACACAACTTTAAAAAGAGCTTGGAGAGAAACGATGGGAAAAATGGAACTTTTATTTGGCCAGCTAATGCTTTACTGGTGTTTTGATAACTGCCACATGTGCTTGTATGTTTGGACGGATATGTATATCAGTGTATGTGTTTACATATATAGATATGTGTATATCGTAACCACAAGGTTTTGCACTCCGCATTTGAATGAGGCAGTTTTGCTGCCCTCTAGTTTGGACCAACCCAAGACCTCATGATTATCTGTTTTTTTTTTTTTTACTGTTATGTTTTACCACACCTGCCTCTTGTTCTATTTAAAAAACTATAAATAAAAAGTAAAAAAAAAAAAAAAATCAGCAAAGCGTGGCAAAAATTGTAGAAAAGTGGCATTTAATAGCAAAAGGGGAAAAATGCAAATTGCAAAAAGCAGGCTAAAAGTGGCAAAACTGGTGAAAAAAGGGGGAAAATGGGATAAAAGTGTCAAAAAGGGCAAAGAGTTGGAAAAAGAAGTTGCAAAATATGGGTTTAAAGCAGTAAAAATGGATTGAAAGGGGCAAAAAAATTGCAAGTAAGGGCAAAGGTAAACATGGATTGAAGGTGGAATAAAGAAAAAAGGGGCAAAAAATTGCAAAAAACAGCAAAGAAAATATAATGACAATAAAGGTTGACAATTAAGTTTGACAGTTGGAGGCTCCTGTACAAGTGTGGGAAACAAACTGTGACTTGCAGTAGATGATTTAAGGTTTTCTGGGGGATTCATATTTTAAATTAACACATAAAAGAGCCACACGTTGATTATCACTGGACTAAACCAAAGGCATTCTGGTCTAAAGACTGAATAAATCAGTGTACTGGATAAAATCAGCAATCATTCCTCAGTTTATTCTTGTCTGTAAAAAAATAAACAAAACCAGCCTCATACAACAACAATTGCGTGTTAAAGAACATAAACATGAGACAAACACTCCCAGCCTGTTTTACTAGTCTGACAGCAGGAATTGTGCATGAGTGGTAAGACTGAGCTGTACCTGTGAAAGGTATTTATAACACCTACGTGTGTGCTGCCAGGAGGGGAAAGTCCAGGACAAACTCGGAACAACTAGGAACCAAAGCTCCTAGACCTGTTAACGACTAGGGCCACTTAAATATCAAATATCTCGGTGGGATTTCCCTCACAGGTCTGAGAGATTGTCCTCTGATTTATCACCAGAAACACTGAAGTAAAAGACTCAACCATTGTGCCATCTTTGCATAAATGTGCTTCCTTCTTTCATCTGGAATATCCACACCACGCTATGACCAGTCTCTCTAAAACTACTTTCTGTTGGCTGTCAGCGTGAGTCTGGTCCTCAGCGCTTAAGACTGCTGAGCTCAGAATCGGTAGGGTCTACTCAAAGTGGGTTTTAGATTGTTTGATTTAATTTAAAATATATTCACAATTTCTTTATGTTCTTCATGTTGAGTCTTAATAAAACCTTTAAAAATTAACATGTCTAAATCTGTTGTAAGAGAGAGGCAGAAAAATGTCAATGATTTCTCCAAACCTGGGAGAAAGGAACCAAAACTGATAAAATGAACAACACAAGATAAAAATACAGACAACAACCAGACGATCAGAGACTGAGGAGTGATTCTAACTGAGCGCTTGGTTTGCTTGTTTCTCTGATAATAAAACTAAATAATTCATACAGGCTGTAATAAAAGCACCGGCTTTAACACACAGGCTGGAAGTAAAACATATCACAAAGATAAAAAAACAAGGACGTCTCAGAAAACAGTTAATGCCCTGGTTCAACCTACAAAATAGCTGATAAAAATGCTGACAAACATTTCATGTGCTTATTTCTTTGGTTTAGTTGCTTTTCACACAGTTAATCTGCAGAGCTGCATCTGATAAAACACTTCAGTTTTGCAGCTGAGGCTGTGATCCACTGACAACAGAGTCGCTTTTCAAGTTTAGCCAGAAGTGATCCACAGACTCTAAATGCTGCTGTACGAATGCCAGACCACTAGTTGGCAGTGTGACTTCTAATGGAACATGCATACTCGCCTCCTCTTCCTCCTACTGAGCGGTGAGGTGTAAACATTAAATATGGCCGACACACCACCATCAGTGTGGACGATGAGGTGGGTCAGCAGCACAAACACAACTCAGAGGGCCGCCATTTTTGTAGTCCAACTACTCAGACATGGATACCGACGGGAGTGTGTGCAAAAAATCTCTGTTAATACCTTCAGTCCACATGGCAACAGAAATGGGGATTTTTTTTTTTTTTTTTTAAGTTTGCAGTCTGGAACATATTTCTGTTTCCAGGCACAGAAAACATCATCATGGTGTAAACAAACGGCCAAAACACAACTACAGGTTTCCTGTTTTTGGATGAGATCATCCTGTTAACATGCAGCGTCTCGAATCTCACACTTCTGTTAGTATACGTTGATACACTACACTTAAAAACAGTACAGAGCAGGTTAGTGCTGTCTCTAATCACACACTGACAGCGTTTTACTCAAACAGGAAGTGACAACAGTTTCAGGGCATGTGTAAAAGCTGATGATGTAACAACAAAGATGTTACCAAAACTCACCATGTAACAACTGGTAGATAATGTAACAAAATGTAAAGGCAACATTTGGTTACATCTTGGTATGTTGCTACATTTTGAGTTTTTCATTACATTTGTGTTACATGAGTTTTGTTACATTTTTCTTACACTATGAATTTTTGTTACATTTTTGTTACATGAGTTTTTGTTACATTACAAATTTTCGTTACATTTTTGTTACACTAGGAGTTTTTGTAACATTTTTGTTACATCAAGTTTTTGTTACATTTTGGTAAAATATGAGTTTTCGTTACATTATGACTTTTTGTTACCTTACAAATTTTTGTTACATTATGCGTCATCATTACATCATCAGCTCTAACAGCCTGTGTCCATAGTCGGCATATTTAGCGCTAATAGCGGTGGTAACCTCGTTGTCAGGGCATTCAGTGTTGCTACGTTACAATACTGAATCCTGCCTTCCTCGGTTGAATCTGTAACGTAGCTCTTGATGCTAACATAGAGACGGATCAAGCTGTGGTCGTCGGGCTACACTGGTGGCGTGCAGCAGATCTGGATTTGTCAACATAACAGCTGGGCTCGCCAAAGACTGCAGACCATCATTATCGATGAAGACGAGGAGCGCCAAGAGAAACCGTTAACATTCACTTTTACTGCTCCCTCGCTGCTCCACCCACGTCTCCAAAAATTGCCAACAAAGAACCGCGAACATAAGGGAAGACGTTCATATGCGTCTGAAACGAATACTGTGTCATTCATGAACAACAAGTCTACAACTACAAGTCAGCTCTTTAATGTGAATGACAGGCGCTGGCTCCTGATTGAGAGCCATTTTTCACTCTTCCATTTAATCCACATTTAAAAAGCCAAACTGCTGCTAAAAGAAGCTGTTTAAGAGCCTAAAGACCGGCTTTTATGACTGAGCTGAGTCAAACGATCTAGTTTCTAAAGAGATGGGTTTGAGTGAGACTGGACTGACATCAGTTGTGGAAACACAAGAAAGATCATGATTCACTGTGAAAACTGGACTGAACCAAACCAGACCGCTTGGTGGAAACAGACATTATCTGACTCCGCCCCTCCAGACTTTAAACAGAGCTTTTTAATCTGTGTCTTCCAGCGTTTCTGCCAGATTTGAAACCTTTTACCCAAATGTGTCACTACTTTCAGGACTCAAAGAAGCTTGTTTTTGTCCCGGTGTGGCCAGTTGGCACAAACGTAAACAGAACTTAACTTCAAGACACATCCGGAGACAGGATCGTCCCCATCCCCCAGACTCATAGAAACCATAAAGGCTTAAGTTTACAAAAATAATCAAAACTTTTAAAAACTTGCTGAATTTGAGTAAAAATCTCCTGAACTCCTCTAAAGAAACCCATGGGTGGTGTAACTGAGACTACGTCCATGTCTTATAGTCAATGGTTTCTATAGAATCACTCAGACTTCCTGTCCAGAGATTTTTGAGTGAGGCACGGCCTCCCTGAGTGTCCTCATTGTAGGTCCTGGATTACCTGAGCTTAACTCCGCCTTTACCAAACGTTTAACCCATACATGGTCTCTAAAACATCGTCTCATCTTTTCTGGTATATTGGCAGATTGTGAGGGGAGTCATAGGGTGATCTCTCCGTCTCCTCCTCCTCCTCCTCCTCCTCCTCCCTGCCCTCACCCTCCCATAACCAGTCCACGTTCTCCTTCTCTTCCTTCTCCTCCCTCTTGTCTTCTTCTCCCCCCTCCTCCACATCGATCAGAATAATCTCCGTTTTCACCGAGTCATCTCCTGAGTTGTCCTCCCTGCTGTCTCCTGGCTCCAGCTGCTGGTCGCTGTTTTCTAAACAATTTCCGTCTGCGTAAGGTCCGACTGATCCTAGAAGACCCTCGGCTTCAGATTCGTCTCCACTGGCCGGCAGCCCGCCATCCTCGGAGCTCATCGACGAGCTCTTCATCGGTGTGTTTTCAATCAGCACGACAGCGCTGTAGTCCTCTTCCTTCTGGGTGAAGAACTGCTTTTTCAAGTCTGCGGGAGGATTCTGAGAGAAGAGACAGAGAGCTTCAAACCAGCTGATGGGGAATATTCTAGTTAGAATCTGATGGTTTAAGATTCGCTTACCAGCGACGTTGGCAGACCTGGTTCTTCCTTCTTAAATGTCCAGGACTTTGTGAGACAGATGCACGCTGTTATTACGCTGACTACGATGAAAACCCCCAACAGCAGAAAGATGAGCAGGATCCCATGGAAATCTGCAATTAAAACACAAATAAATATGGACTAATGCCTGCAACATTTCCTGGAGATATCAGCATGTTTTCACAGAGCAGCTCTGCCATCTTTAAAGCCTGACGGCTGCGTGACGGCTGCGTGACGGCTGCGTGACGGCTGCGTGACGGCTGCGTGACGGCTGCGTGATAGCTGTGTGATGGCTGCGTGACACCTGTGTGATGGTTGAGGCTCATGTCAGCTCTGGCTCACGGCTTTCATACCAGACGTGTTAGTGGCGTGCTAGCTGTGCCTCCCTGCTGTCACAGCTCTGCTTTTCCTCTGTTTTACTTTAATAAACCTCCCTGCAGGCGGCTTGACTTCACTGTAGAACTGAGCAGGGAAAATTTCAGAATAAAAGGGTTCTACATACACATGAGGAGTGTCTCCACAAGAACTGGGCTTTTGTTTTGAAAAGCACAAAGTGGGATGTAGTTTTGCAGCATGCTCTATGGCCTTCCTGATGGCCTATGGCAGTGATACTTAACGTGTGGCTCTTGAGCCACATGTGGCTCTTTTGTGATGATTTTTGGCTCTTTTATGTCTTAATTTGAAAAATTATCCCCCAGCAAAAAAGAAAAACTTCGACCTCAGAAATTGTCCATTGCAGGTTGCATTAATCAGTTTGTTTCTCACACTTTTAGCCCTTTTTTTGCCACTTCTTTTGGCCACTATTATCCAGTTTTTGCCACTTTTATCCTGCTTTTTGCTATTTGCAGTTTTTCCCTTTAACAACAATTAAATGCCATTTTATTCCCATTGCACTTCCTTTGCCTTTTATTCCAATTTTTTTGCTACATTTTTACCACTTCTTTTTGCTACTTTTATCCTGCTTTTTGCTATTTACAATTTTTTCCCCTTAATTGTCATTAAGTGCCACTTTTTCCCATTTTTTACCTTCCTTTTGCTGCTTTTTCCATTTTTTTGCTACATTTTTGCCACTTTTTGACTATTTTTGCCATGTTTTGCCACCTCTAACTTATTTCTGTTGCCACTTTATCCATTTTTGCCACTTTTGCCCATCTTTGGCCATTTTTTTTGCCACCTTTAACTTATTTTCATTGCCATTTTAACCCATTTTTTGCCATTTTCACCACTTAAATTGCAGCTCTTGCAAAGATATTTTTCAACAGTTTGGCTCTTTGGTTGGGCAGGCTTGAGTGACACTGGCCTGTGGCCTGGAGGTCAACAGCATAAATGCTAAGCATGCAGAGGATGTGTTGTCATCAGCCTTTACAAACTAGAGCGATAACGTGGATCATATTTTTAAGGTTATATACAGTTGAAACCAGAAGTTTACATACACTATATAAAAAGGCACATAAACTTTTCTTTCTCACCGTCTAACATTAAATCAGATTAAACTTTTCCTTCTTTTGGTCAATTAGGATTACCAAAATTATTTCTATTTGCTAAATGCCAGAATAATGAGAGAGATCATTTTTTAGACAATTTTTTATTATATTCTTGAGAGTCAGAAGTTTACATACATGTCATTAGTATTTGGTAGCATTGTCTTTAAACTGTATGACTTGGGTCAAATGTTTTGGATATGCTTCCACAAGCTTCTCACAATAGTTTGCAGGAATTTTGGCCCATTCCTCCTGGCAGAACTGGTGTAACTAGCCAAGTTTGTAGGCCACCTTGCTCACACATGCCTTTTCAGCTCTGCCCATAAATTTTCAGTGGGATTGAGATCAGGGCTTTGTGATGGCCACTCCAAAACATTGACTTTGTTATCCTTAAGCCACTTTGTAACCAGTTTGGCAGTATGCCTAGGGTCATTGTCCATTTGGAAAACCCATTTGCGCCCAAGCTTTAACTTCTTGGCTGATGTCTTGAGATGTTGCTTCAGTATTTCCACATAATGTTCTTTCCTCATGATGCCATCTATTTTGTGAAGTGCACCAGTCCCTCCTGCAGCAAAACAACCCCACAACATGATGCTGCCACCCCCATGTTTCACAGTTGGGATGGTGTTCTCAGGCTTGCAAGCTTCCCCCTTTTTTCTCCAAATGTAACGATGGTCATTATGGCCAAAAAGTTCAATTTTAGTTTCATCAGACCACAGAACATGTCTCCAAAAATTAAGGTCTTTGTCCCTGTGTGCATTTGCAAACTGTAACCTGGCTTTTTTATGTTTCTTTTGGAGTAATGGCTTCTTCCTGGGAGAGTGGCCTTTCAGCCCATGTGGGTACAGGACTCGTTTGACTGTTGACAATGACACACTCTCACCAGCTCCAGCCAGCATCTTCACAAGGTCTTTTGCTTTTGTTCTTGGGTTGAGATGCACTTTTCGGACCAAAGCACGTTCATCTCTGGGACACAGAACCCGTCTCCTTCCTGAGCGGTATGATGGCTGGACATTCCCATGGTGTTTATACTTGCGTATAATTGTTTGAACAGATGAACGTGGCACCTTCAGGCATCTGGAAATTGCACCCAAGGATGAACCAGACTTGTGCAAGTCCACAGTTCTCTTCCTGATATCTTGGCTGATTTCTTTTGATTTTCCCATGATGTTACACAAAGAAGCAGTGTGTTTCAGGTGTGCCTTAAAATACATCCACAGGTGCGCCTCTAATTCACTCAAATGTTGTCAATAAACCTATCAGAGGCTTCCAAAGACATGACATCATCATCTGGGCTTTCCCAAATCATTTAAAGGCATAGTAATCTTAGTGTATGTAAACTTCTGACTTTGAAGAAAATAATAAAAAATTGTCTAAAAAATGATCTCTCTCATTATTCTGGCATTTAGAAAGTAGAAATAATTTTGGTAATCCTAATTGACCAAAAACAGGAAAAGTTTAATCTGATTTGATGTTAGATGGTGAGAAAAAAAAGTTTATGTGCCTTTTTATACAGTGTATGTAAACTTCTGGTTTCAACTGTATATATGTACATAAAGAACAGTTGTTTTTATCTTCACTAGGAATGTATAATATAATCTGTGTGAAAATAATATCAGCAAGAAATAGCTAAAAAGCAGCGTACTGCCACACAGCTTATCAATAAATCTATTTTTTCTGGATGTTTGCATTATGAGAGAAGGATGTAGTCCAGCTAAATATCCAAATCAATCAGTAACAATAGTTCAGTCTAAAGAAAGCAGTTATGTTGGAGCCAACACCATAAAACAATGGCACAGACAGGCTGATATAACGAGGCGAGGACAAACATCAGCGCCCTGTGATCTGAGATGAAGCCAAGCAGCTTTAAGAGAATAATCATGAATGGTTTCTGGTTAGGTCCACGTCTGATGACTGGAGAAATACTAAATAAAATAAAGATTCTTAGACACATTTTTATGTTATAAATAAAGCCTTAAACAGACCGTCCTGTTCAGACTTACCAGCTGGCGTATCAAGACAGATGGAGCCTGTCTCATTGAACACCAAGAAGTGAACTATCCCATTGTACAACCGCCCCTTCAGAGTAACGCACTGATCCTCATCCTCAGGAAGCAAGAAGCCGAGTAGGCAGGTTTTCTGACGCTCCAAGCATTCTCCTCGCTTTTCCTAAAAGTCACAGAACATTGAAAAAACATCAAAATCACCTCTTAGGGCTTATTTCCTTTAATACAACATCAACAGCAAATTCATCATCGCTGTGGCTCTCTCAGTACCCCTACATGGTAATAAGAATGAATGAGGACAAAAGCTTACAGGCTAGCAGTGCCTCTTTAACCGCTTTTCTCCCTCATGATGACATTATGAGGCTTTAAAGGACACACTGATGCTCTAGTGAGCTAAAAACCTTTTAGGGCCCTGGTTAGACTGGAATCATGACTGGGAGCCTAAACTGGCATGCATGTAAAGGGAAAGGATGGAATGTTTTATAGGCCTCAAAGGATGATATACTTCTAAAGTCTATCAAAGACTTAAAAGGATGAAATCCTCCTCCAAGGCAAGGATGGAATGTTTTATAGGCTTAAAAAGGATGACATCATAGTTCTGAAATATATCAAAGAATTCAAAGATATCATTTCCAAGGCAAGGATGGAATTTTTTATAGACCTTAAAGGATGATATATTTCTAAAGTCTACTGAAAACTTAAAAAGATGGCATCATTCTCCAAGGCAAGGATGGAATGTTTCATAGGCTTTAAAGGATGATATCATATTTCAACAATACATCAAAAGATTCAAAGAAATCTTCAAAGGCAAGGATGGAATGTTTGATAGGCCTTAAAGGATGATATATTTTTAAAGTCTATTGAAAACTTAAAAAGATGGCATCATTCTTCAAGGCAAGGATGGAGTGTTTTATGGGCTTTAAAGGATGACATCATATTTCAACAATACATCAAAGGATTCAAAGATGATTTTCAAAGAATGGAATGCTTTTATACTGTATGTTTTAAAGATTGCATCTTATCTTAAAATCTTTCAAAGGATTAAAGATAACAAGGATTGAATATTTTATGTTTCATCTTTCCAAAGCCTACCAAAGGATTAGGAGATCTTATCATCTTCAAAGACAAGGATGGAATGTTTTATAAGCATTTAAGGAAGGCATCATCTTTTTAAAGCCAATCAAAGGATCTAAAGGATGACATCATCTTGAAAGGCAGAGGATGGAATGTTGGTGGAACTCTGTTTTTGTTTTAAATCTATTTTTTTCCTTGTAGTGGGTCCATCCACTTTTCCAAAAGTTGCCGACAAAGACCAGTCAACATCAGGGAAAGACTGTGTTTAAATTATGAAACTGAAATTACGACCCAGCTTAAAGGGAGCGAGTCATAATGTGTCTTTCATGGACGAATCATTCTAAAATCTGGCTCCCACCTGAGATTCTGTATATATATATTTTTTTTTTGTAATTGTCTTAATTTTATTAAAAGCCAAACTGGTACCAAATGCAGAGCTGTTTTGGAGCTGAAAGAGCGGCTCTTACTGATATGAGACAAAGAATCCAGATCCCTGAAAAGACCCACAGTCCCCATCACTCTGATCGAGGCTATATGGACATAAATAAAGCCATGCTCTTTGTTAATCATGCATGTACTAGCAATGCATGTCAGTCCTTGTTTCTACACAACCAATCCAGTCAGATGAGGACATACCAGACCAGATCAGCTGTCAGATATCATCACTTTGATCCATGTATTCAGGATTACCATGCTGGATCTGTATTCCCCTAACTGACATAAATCTGTGTTAATGCGTTGTCTAAATGGGGTGTTTGTTGTACTTACACCATTCACAGTGGTGACCCAAAATTCAAAATAGGGCTTCTTGACCAGCTTCAGCTCTGGGTAGAAGTGGAAAGGATTTGTAAAAGTCACAGTGGCTTCTAGGTCGTCCACTTTCAGGTCCACAGGAGGGAACGCCAACTGACCTGAGAGGACAGAGGAACAGGTAACTTCACAGGAATCTTAGGGAGATAAGGCCACTTTATTGATTACAGATTTGGTTTATAGGAGTGAGTCAGACTCTTTTTACAGCTGCATCTAAAAAATTACAACATCATGTAAAAGTTAAGTTTTCAAAAGTGAAACTTTCAGAGATTCTAGATTCATCTCATACAAAGGCTTTGTTTTAATTGTCATGATTACAGCTCACAAAAATAAACACCTATAGAGAGATCTCAAAACTGCTGCTGAAAGAAGGCCCCCTTCAAATCTGAGAGACCTGGAGCAAAAGAAGAGTGGTCCAAAATTCCAGTAGAGAGGTGTAAGAAGCTTGTTGATGGTTAGAGGAAGCCATGTTGCCATGCAACCAAATATTAAGTTGAGGGTGCCAACAATTTTGTCCGGTCCAATTTTATGAGTTTTGAGTAAGAGTCTGTTAATTTTGGCTTTTTTTCTTCTGTTTTTTTTGTGTTGTTCAAATGCACATAAAGGAAATGAACATGTCTATACCAAAAACATTTGTAATTGAAACAATTTCTGGGAGAAATTGTGTATTTTCTGGAAAAATTACAGAGGTGCCAATACTTTGGTCCATGACTATATATACAGTGCTTAACAAATGTATTAGACCACCCTAACCCTGACCAAAGTCAGGTTTATGCCACAGCTGCCCTAAATTAACAGCATTGGTAATTACCGAAATCATTTTTGATGTTTCTGCAATGGTTAATCCACCAATATGTAGAACCTCTTTAACCCAAATGATATTTTTAATGCTAAAACAGAATTATTATTGTTATCCATGAATTTTTAAATTTACTGATTTACAAAAAAAACCTGAAAAAAAAGGTAAAGCACATTAATATTTCTTGATTAATATGTCAAATTATAGTTATTTACTGTCATTCCTGAACAGAAAAATGAGTTTTAGTGGTTGAATGTTATGGTTGATTTATTTCTGACATCTCAGAGAAGCCCAGTGAGCCGGCTCAAATTTGGGTGAATTCAGTTTGAAATTCCTCATTCCTGTTCAAAATGGTAAAAAATGGAGAGCTTAGTAAAAATGAAAGAGTCCGCATTAAAGCACTTCATGATGCTGGATGGTCTCTGAGACAGATATGACAGCTGGTCTAATACATTTGTTAAGCACTGTAAATATAGTAAAAGCACAAGCAGGTAAATAAATATTTCATCAGAAAAAACAGGATAAATTGTGCACAGATTGATAAACAGTCAGGAGACTGAGTCACTTTTACCAATAAATCAGTCGTCCTCCTCTAACTGGAAGCAGATCTGATGTATTTTAGTGAAATTATATTTCCTTACATTTGATATTAGCCGTCCGGAGATCGTTAAAGGTGAAGGTGCCAGACGCTACTGGTCGGGACTGGTTTTCTCCCAGTATGGCTGTCACATTCACTGAATGGACTCCCATGTAATGCTCTTCAGACTTCCAGACGAAGGGAGTCAGGTCATAGTGGTGATCGCTGGTTTCGTTCGTATAATCCCTGGATTATGAAGCAAAACAACAAATTCTGACCCCATGCTTTCTTTGGAAATTATCTGTTGATTCTTTGAAATTAGAGGATAGCATAAATAGGTTTCTGCTGTGGGATATGAGTGAAGGATGAAGATGAGACCCAGTGACCTTGACCTCATGTTCTCCTTCATGACCTGAGAATCAACAGTTCAACATTCAGCAGAAATAAAGTCAGGAACAACACTACCCATCATTTCCTGCCACTCTTGATGTCATTTCCTGTTATTTTTCTGGTGGCAGAGTTAACTTCCTGTGGGTTTACCAGAGGAAAAGTACGACTGTCTTTCTTTATTTTAGAGTACAGTAGCTGAGTCGTACCAAGCATCCCCGCTGATGTGCAGCCTGAACCGGGTGTTGGGGTCCTGTCTGAGGTATCTCCATCGCGCCGTCACGTTCAAGTTTTCACAGCTCACAGTCAAGCCTGTCGGAGGAGGAACTGCAAAGAAAAGAACACAGAGATTTAACAAACCTGTGGTTCAGTAAACCACACACACTTTTCACACTTTCCAGTTATAAATAAAACAACTGGTACACAATGTTTTATTTCAAATGAAATAAAGGTCAGCGACCAATCAAAAATCAGCTAAATCCTGTTACTAGTGGGATTTATTTTTGGGAGTGCTGGGTTTTTAACTAAAGAAATATGAAGGAAGATAATGTTGGAAACTGGAGAGAGTGGGGAATGACATGCTGGAAAGGAACCTTATAAGAAGACCTTGAATGCTGTGAAAGCAGAATTATTAAAGTGAAATGAATCATCTTGAGTTTCAATGACTGTAACATATGCTAAACTGATTAGAATGTATAGGTAATTTTCAATGTGTTAGCATCAAGCTAACACATAAATTTTCACGTCACAGCAAGGAACTCCAGATGAGGTCAAAAGGTCATTTCAACAGAGAAGCTCTATCACAACGCCAACATTTTTATGCTTTTTATGAAAAAGAAACGTTAATGATCTGATTTATCGTCCCAAAAGTTATGACACATTTAGACAAATGTGATGGATGTGATGTTAGACATTCCAACCTTTCCTTTGGAGATGATGTCATCCTTTGAAGTTAATTAAACATTTCATCCTTGCTCATGAAGATGACATCATCTTTTAAAGTTTGTAAAACATTCTATCCTTGCCTATGAAGATGATGTTGTCCTTTAAAGTTTAAAAATTATCCAATCCTAGCCTATGAAGATGATTTCATCCTTTAAAGTTAATGAAACATTCCATCCTCTGCCTCTGAAGATGATGTTACCCTTTCAGGTTTATAAAACATTCAATCCTCTGCCTTTGAAGATGATGTCATCCTTCACACTTAATAAAACATTCCATCCTCTGCCAATGAAGATGATGTCATTTTTAAAAAAATAAATCATTTTATCGCTGCTTTTCCTGCAGGCCAGCAGACGCTGCCAGTTGTCATTCCAGTCTTACCTCTACGCCACAAGGTTTCTCCCCTTTACAGTACATGAGTTTTTCCATTAAAAGTATGTTTATGACAAAATGAGGGAGAAAAGCTGTTAAAGAGTCTCAGCTAGCCTCTTAGCTCAGTCCTAGACTCCTCTAGACCCTGGTCTCAGTCCTAGACTCCTCTAGACCCTGGTCTCAGTTCTAGACTCTTCTAGACTCTGGTCTCAGTTCTAGACTCTTCTAGACTCTGGTCTCAGTCCTAGACTCCTCTAGACCCTGGTCTCAGTTCTAGACTCTTCTAGACTCTGGTCTCAGTCCTAGACTCCTCTAGACTCTGGTCTCCCCTTCATTGGTCATTGGTCTAGACCTATGGTAGGAGGTCTGCAGGACTAAGTCATTAGTGATCTGGATCCCCTCCTCTGCAGGTAAACCAGTCCACCTGTGCTAAATAAAATCCTGTTTTTGTAGAGTGTGTGGATCTTAGCTGATGGACGTAGAAATGTGATGATAACTGCAGTGTGCAGCGCCACCTAGAGCTTTATTCAGAACCGCTGTTCTTCACTTCCTGCTCCACATCTGATGTTTGTAAGTCAGGATCATGTGATTGAAAACAACCTCTAACTGTCAGTGACATCACTAGTCTGAGTTTAGTGATGATTAGAACTGAAGACCTCAGCCTAGATCAGATCATTTCTAGATTTAAAGACTAAAATCTGAAACCAAACTCCTGCAGTCTCTCTAAATGACTCAACAATGCTGGCTCTGTTTTGGACCAGAACATTTAGACAGGGTCACTCACAGCAGCTTTGGTTCAAATACTGTCAAGGATCTGGATCACTTTAGCGTATTTTTCAAGCATTAAACATTTGGACACTTTTGGCACCCGTTCTAACAAACATTTCAACGCTGGCAGAGCAAACATGACGCACATTTATCAGCTACCATTCTCCCAAAGGGAGTGGTGAACATACTTTGACCTGGACGATCCCGTCTTCAGTGCTTCAGCCTTTGTTCAGAGAAATATCAGCTGATATTTGTGACAGCAATAAGGAAGTAGTGCATGTAGTACTGCTGTGGTGGCTCTGCAGCATTCCAGCTCTCCTCTCTTTGGTTTCCCTCCCGTATCACCAGGTTTTAATCTTCAGATATCAGCACGAGTCAAATCCTCTTTAAAATGGGGATTAAAGTTTGACAGCACGTCCAGGAAACCCCAAATACTACTTACTGTAAGTTAAAAAAAACACCACACATGACCTGACTGTAGTCCAGCATGAGGACTGGTATTCAGCAGAAACTCATCGAACAGACAGGAAGCTTGAACAGGACCACAGTCAAACTCCTGTCTTCATCATCATCATCATCGGCTGGATTTAGAAACTGCAAAACTCCAGTTTACCTCAGCACAATGCACTGTGTTGTTTTGAGTTGGGCTAGTGACAGCAGGGCCGTGGCTAGGGATTTAGGGCCCCTAGAAAGAATACTACACAGGGCTCCCCTTAGCCAGTTAGCCAAGCAACAAATGTTGCGTCATTTTCACAAATATATGCATTTGGATGTTTTTTTTAAAACCATGATATCCCAATGTATGAGAAACGTTTTTACTATGGCTAAATTAAATGTACTTGCGTTATTTTGTAGTGCTGGACCACACTGTTCAGACATTTTTAAGAGAGGCCCGCCCCCCCCCAGAATTGTATTTTTCTCTATTTGATACAAACTTCAGTCTGTTGACTGATTCATTTAGTCACTTCTGATACAATAATGACACTAATTATTAAGAAAAATTAAATAAAAACACACTTTTCATTGCAGGCATATGGGAGCCCATTTCTGCCACTTAAAAAAGAAAAATGTGGAAGTAAGGAAATTTAAAAAAAAGAAATCCAAAGTCATAATTATAAGATTACAATTTAAAATTATGAGATAAAAAAAATTATTAAAAGATACATAGTCGAAATTGTGACATACATTCATTTCGTCAATTATAACTTTTTATGTCATAATTTTGACTTTTTAATCCGTAATCTTGACTTTATTAATTATTACCTTTTTCCTATAATTATGACTTTTTATCTCATCATCATGACTTATTTTTTTCTTATAATTATGAACTTTTATTTCATAATTATGACTTAGAAGTTTTTTTCAAGAATTGCTGTACTTTCACATTTTTTTCTTTTTATTTGACCCAATTGGGCTTCCATACAGGCATCTATAGGACCCCTTCCTACTGTGGGCCCAGGGAATCTGTACCCCCCCCCCCCCGCTACGCCCCTGGCTAGTGATGCAGACAGAAGTAGCCCCTAGATACCGAGCTACAGTCCTTTTCAACTGTAGCTACAGCTGTGCAGATTTAGTCTTTATGCACAGATATACCAGGGTAAGATGTGGCCAAAATTATTATTTACAGAACTTCATTTAATTTTTTCATTCTGTTTATTTTTATTCAAGTGAAAAAACATGTCTACTACCTCAGGATACGTTCAAATGCAGCTCTGTTGTTAGGTTTTATGCACTTTTCATGTGCATTTGTTGTGTTGCCAAATTTAAAAGGGAGACTATGAATAAAAAGTGCATATTGTTCATCAGATTGGTCTGAAATTTGACATTACCAGCTACTGAGCGCCACACATGTCTGGCCCAGCTACATTTCTTGATTTTAAAATTTGGCCCAGGTGAGTTTGTAATCTAATAGCCCAGCCTCAGACAGTTCCTAAAGCGTCTGAAGGAAAGAAAAAACACTTTTCTTTGAGTGCAAAAATGTAAACTTCAACCCCAGGAGCTCACCTGGCCTCAGTTTGTGTTTTAAACTCTATTATCATCATGACGCTAGTATCAGCAGATATTATCAGTACAAACTGGAACTTCAGCTCAAAGTTACAGCTGAACAGATCAGCAGTAACTCATTTATCAGCCTGGAATATTGGCAACATAAACAACTGCACAGTTGTGGTGGTTTCTGAGGGCCCCATGGGCCAACTGTGAGCCCTGAACCTTTAAAATGAAGCCCTGAACAGAAGACCACAGCCAGACCGTCACCCCTCTGTCTCTGACTGAACTTACTGTTCTTCAGGATGAAGCAGAGGTGTATGCTGTATTTCTGTCAGCTGTTTTAAAACCACTTAATGCTCACATTTGCTGGTGAGCGTGTGTCTCTGCAGGAGTTTCATTCAATCCTTTCTCAGACTGTTTCCAGTCTTACAGAAGGCAGTGAGGATGGTTTATGCCTGGGGAGCTGAAGCATTGTTTCAGACTGAGGTACATCAGGACCCAGGCTCAGATTAACTTTCTCTGATTTTATTCTCCCTCCATGAAGCGTACACGCCCACCTGTCAGACAACACGGCACGTCCTCACGAGCTTTTTAAACAGGAGAGTTTCACGTCCAGAGTTCAACTTTTTTCATTCAAAAGTCAAATCTTCAGAATTTTGACCCAAACTACGGTCCATCCCTGACGGCAGAGCTGGAGTCTAACCAGAGCTGCAGGTTTGATCGTGTGATCAGGTGTTACTCAGCGGTCATTGGAGGAATGAAGCTCATCTGATCTGCAGCAGCCTTATCTGCCTTACTTTTATTTCCTAAAGGAGGCTGTAAACACAGAGATCTTTGCTTTCTGACCCTCAGGTGTGGAAGGGCAGAGGTTTCTAGAGACTTCTTCACTGAGAGCTGGCGAGCTGAGGAGCAGTCACTGTCTGAAAATGATCAGTGAAAGGAAATGAGACCAAGAACCCTCAATGAGGAGCGGGAACTGAAAGAATTCCTCTATTTTAAGACCTTTAATAGTTCCTAATGTCTACACAGGAATTACACCACACTGGTGTTCCCAGCAGAGGCAGAGACGGCGGCCATGATGGAATTCTGAAAAATTATGAGTCAGCTCTGAGATTTAGAGAGGAACAAGTCAGGATGAAGCAGCGGGACCCAGAGAGGAGATACAGAGTCTGTGACTACTTCTTAAACCCCGAAAAGGTTTAACTAAACAAATAAACGCCTAAAAAGCTCTGTTTTTGCATGGACATTGAAATTTTTGGTCCTGCAGAAGATCCACTACCCCACAGTGGTCGCTCTGATTTTGAGTTTGTTTGTTAACTGACACGAAAAACTCACCACTACAGAATCATTTCCCCAAATTCCATGAAATGAGAGAAAACTCCTGAAATTTCCATAAAAATTCTTTAACATTTCAAAGCACCTCAAATTAAACCCCCCAAAAACGACAATTCATTTACCCAAATTTCAATGAAAATACCCCAAAAATTCCAAACCAAATTCCCCCCAGATTTTCCACAGAACCCCCAAAAAATAAGGAAACATATCCCCCAAACCTCCGTGAATATACTGGAAAAATCCCAAAGAAATTCCCTAAAGTTTCAGAGAAATGACCTTAAATTCCTGTGAAAATGTGTAAATCAACATTTAAGCTTATCTCATGAACAGGATCAATCCTGGTTTCCTCTGGAACAGAAACATCTGATGTGTTCCAGCTCGGTTTGATTATTCTTTAAATTCACGGACAGAAACGGAATAGATTCAAAGTTTCCCAGTAATCCTGAACTACTAAATAAATCTAAACCTTTGTATTTGATTTTAATCTTTCTTACATTATGGAGAATAGTTAATATATCCTGTAGAAGCTCATATATTTACTGAGGCCGTAACAGGGCCCCACTAGCCCGGTTTAAAGTCTAATAGTGAAGACTAGCCACTCACCGATGCCAGCAGAAACTCCGCCGATCAGGACGAGGAGGGCCGTGAACGCACCGTCCAGAGGCATGACTGAGGCCTCAGGGTCCACAGATCCTCAGAAATCCTCCTTCCCTGTGAGCACGGAGGAGCCACACGACAAAGAGCTGAACCCAGAGGAACTCATCAGAACCCCTGTCAGACCGAGAATCCTCCACACAGACTCAGAGCGAGGGGAAGTTCACAAGTTCCTCATTCAGGTCCCAGGAAAACCCTGATTCACATCCTTCTTTCATGACCCTGGGTGATTTGGGAAATGCTTGAGTGAGTCAACACCTGAGTTAAACACCTTCGTGACGTCAGCGGATACGCTGACGATAGCGCCCATTTTAGTTTTCAAAATAAAGGATGAGACAAAGCCGAACATGAAACAACATACAGAAATGTGGAGGTGTATCATGAAAACATAGACGAGAATTCAGGGAATGGGATTCTGAAGGAATTCTGAGGTCAAATTCAGAATTCTTAGATCAAAGACCGAATTCTGAGATCAAAGAAAGAATTCCGAGATTAAAGTCAGGATTCTGAAATCAAAGAAAGAATTCTAGGATTAAAGTCAGTATTCTTAGATCAAAGAAAGAATTCTAGGATTAAAGTCAGTATTCTTAGATCAAAGAAAGAATTCTAGGATTAAAGTCAGTATTCTTAGATCAAAGAAAGAATTCTAGGATTAAAGTCAGTATTCTTAGATCAAAGAAAGAATTCTAGGATTAAAGTCAGTATTCTTAGATCAAAGAAAGAATTCTAGGATTAAAGTCAGGTTTCTTAGATCAAAGAAAGAATTCTAGGATTAAAGTCAGGATTCTGAGATCAAAGAAAGAATTCTAGGATTAAAGTCAGGATTCTGAGATCAAAGAAAGAATTCTAGGATTAAAGTCAGTATTCTTAGATCAAAGAAAGAATTCTAGGATTAAAGTCAGTATTCTTAGATCAAAGAAAGAATTCTAGGATTAAAGTCAGGTTTCTTAGATCAAAGAAAGAATTCTAGGATTAAAGTCAGGATTCTTAGATCAAAGAAAGAATTCCAGGATTAAAGTCAGGATTCTGAGATCAAAGAAAGAATTCTAGGATTAAAGTCAGGATTCTTAGATCAAAGAAAGAATTCTAGGATTAAAGTCAGGTTTCTTAGATCAAAGAAAGAATTCTAGGATTAAAGTCAGGATTCTTAGATCAAAGAAAGAATTCTAGGATTAAAGTCAGTATTCTCAGATCAAAGAAAGAATTCTAGGATTAAAGTCAGGATTCTTAGATCAAAGAAAGAATTCTAGGATTAAAGTCAGGATTCTTAGATCAAAGAAAGAATTCTAGGATTAAAGTCAGGATTCTTAGATCAAAGAAAGAATTCTAGGATTAAAGTCAAGATTCTTAGATCAAAGAAAGAATTCTAGGATTAAAGTCAAGATTCTTAGATCAAAGAAAGAATTCTGAGATTAAGGATAGAATTTGAAATTTAATGACAGATTTCTGAGATTATAAAAATGAGCCAGCTGTTTCAGAAAAAAGCCAGAATTCCTCTATCATCTCAGTATCAAACAGGTTTTCATGTCTGATTTTTACCAGAATCATCTAAATGTTCAAAGTTCTGATATTGTGGAGACTGTTTGGTTTCTACAGAAGAAATTTAAAAACATTTATTCTGTTTATTTCCATCTAGCTAAAACTTCTAAACTAACATTTTTGGTTCATATTTCTCAGTCTTTATTGGTATTAAAATAATCCTATGTGTAAATATAAAAGGATAACACTAAATATAATGACAGATACCTTTATAATTGCCTTAAGAGTGTTGAGTCTTTTATTTTGAAACAATGTATAAAATCCCTGAATATCCGGTCGTCAGGTGTTTTGAGTTCCTCACAGGTGAGTCATGTAAAAAGCATGTGTTTAGCGCTACCTTCAGGTCAAACCCTGAAGTACACTTCATTTGGTTTGACAGGTGACCTTAAACTGTTATATCTTTTTTTATTACCATTTAACTTCCATGTTTTATGTTTTTATTTCAGGAGTCAGCGCTCACAGCAGGAAGCGGTTCACTATTCAGTCATTCTGTGTGGAGTTTTACTCGTTCTCCTTTTTATAATCTAAACAACTTTTAGAAAGAGGCCTGGCAGAGATTCTCAGTACCAACAGCCTCAGATACAGTCAGCAGAAATGATTCATTCATGCTGATCTTTAACCCGGTCCACCACTTCTCCAGTCCATCATTAAAACTTCTTTATGCCACTTTTATCCAGGTTCTGCCTCCTTCCTTTAAAAGCACTCTGCCCTTTGTTGCCACTTTTTGCCCATATTTGTAGTTTCTAGCCTCCTTCTAAACATATTTTTGCAATTTATTTCTCCATTAAAGTCTGTTTCTGCCATTTTTGCCCATTTTTTTGCCCTTTTTCCACCAAATTTGCCACTTTTTCAGCCTTTTTTGCACATTTTTGCCACTGTTAAACAACTCTGTGGGCCATTTCTGCACAGTTTTTGCCAATTTTTGCTCACTTATGCCACTTTCTTTACTGCCTTTGTCTTTGGTTGACAATTTCTGCAAAAACTTTTTACCACTTTTTATCACCTTTTGCCCATTTTTGCCAGTTTTTTCTTTTTTTTTTTTTGTTTTGTTTTCTTTCTTTTTTATCTTGATGCCTTTGTCTTTGGTTGCCAACTTCTGCAACAAACTGTAGCCACATTTTTAATGTTTTTGCTAATTTTCGCAACTTTTCTGCCATTTTTGATATCTTTTTTGTCACCTTTTAACCACTTTTCACCCCTTTTTGCCTCTTTTGACACATTTCTGCAGCTTCTTTTTGCCACCTTTGCCCATTATTGCCAACGTGCTCCTTTATGCCACTTTTCTCTTTTCTTTTCTTTCTTTTTATCTTAATGCCTTTGCTTTTTGTAGCCCAGTCCTGCAACATATTTTTTGCCACTTTTTTGCTGTTTTTACTCATTTTTGGTACTTTTTTTTTTTATATCATCACAGATTAACTTTACTATGGGCCACCCACCCCCCACCAACCCAGTTTGGCTGGGCCCCTGAGAGCCCCCACCCCCCCATGGCCAGCCTTGTCTGCAGTCGCCTATAAAGCGATAGAGGGAAGCTTCAAACCAGTCCTTCATTAAACACTGAAAATTGGAAGAAAAACACAGATTTTCAGACCTGGACAGAGAAGGCAGGAAGCTCACACCCTTAGTGTGATTTTCCTCACACTAAAGGGCTACTTCCTGTTTCTGTTAGCCATCACTGCTGGACTCCAAATTTTCCTCTTTCTTCCATACGACCAAGTTTACTTCATATTTCATGCTTTAATGAGTGTGTTAGCCCTTTAACTTCCACACAGACAGGACACTGACTGATGCAGGAGGAGGGGTTAGTATGTCTTCATGGGACCCTGGTAGTCCGGGGCCCCTGGTGGTTCCTTACCTTTGCCTGATGGTGACGTCCACCTCTGTCTGTAGGACACTGTCATGACCATGTCTACACGCCTAAATGCACTGGCTGCTGCCGTGTGATAGGTTGGTTGGATTAGGTTTAATGAGCAGCAGGTGTACCTAATAAAGTGATCAGTGAGGGTATTTACCAAATCCAGGGTCATTGTTAGAAATCTTAGTGCTCTCTGTGAAGGTAAATCAGAGTTCTTAGTGGTTTTATGAAATACTCAGAGATATGTGTCTCTTTTTAATCGATCACACCAGTGATCAAAGCAGAAAAAATCTCCTGTATGAGCAAAAAAAAGCATAGAAACAGTGAAACGATGGTCTTAAACTGTCCCCTGGTTGGTGTTTTTAGTGTCATTAGAGGAACAGGGCTGTTTTCTGTGACATGCCTTTTGTCCAGTTGTTTTCACTGGTGGCCTTAAGCTGCTGTGACAAAGCGTGTTTATCGCACCATGCGAACGGCGTCCAGCTCCAGCAGAGTGAAAAGCAAAGCCTCTTATAGGATTACAGCTGCAGTCTTTTACCGAATCAGACCCAAAGAAGAGAGGAGAGGAGTGATGGCCACTCAGAGAGAATCACGGCTCTGCAGAATAAGGAACAAGGCAGGAATACTGATGAATAATCAGGAATACTGATGAATAATCAGGAATACTGATGAATAATCGGGAATATCGATGAATACTCAGGAATACTGATGAATAAGGCAGGAATACTGATGAATAATCAGGAATACTGATGAATAATCAGGAATACTGATGAATAATCAGGAATACTGATGAATAATAAGGAATACGGATGAATAATCGGGAATATTGATGAACACTCAGGAATACTGATGAATAATCAGGAATACTGATGAATAATCGGGAATATCGATGAATACTCAGGAATACTGATGAATAAGGCAGGAATACTGATGAATAATCAGGAATACTGATGAATAATCAGGAATACTGATGAATAATCAGGAATACTGATGAATAATAAGGAATACGGATGAATAATCGGGAATATCAATGAATACTCAGGAATACTGATGAATAATCAGGAATACTGATGAATAATCGGGAATATCGATGAATACTCAGGAATACTGATGAATAAGGCAGGAATACTGATGAATAATCAGGAATACTGAT
Source organism: Cheilinus undulatus (assembly GCF_018320785.1). Taxonomy (NCBI): domain Eukaryota; kingdom Metazoa; phylum Chordata; class Actinopteri; order Labriformes; family Labridae; genus Cheilinus; species Cheilinus undulatus. Next base: position 54,678,155 of record NC_054868.1, on the reverse strand, counting down.
GAATAATAAGGAATATGGATGAATAATCGGGAATATTGATGAACACTCAGGAATACTGATGAATAAGGCAGGAATACTGATGAATAATAAGGAATACTGATGAATAATCGGGAATATCGATGAATACTCAGGAATACTGATGAACAATCAGGAATACTGATGAATAATAAGGAATACTGATGAATAATAAGGAATACTGATGAATAATAAGGAATACTGATGAATAATCAGGAATACTGATGAATAATAAGGAATACTGATGAATAATCAGCTTTAAATGTGGGAATCTCTGCATGCGGGAAGAGCTGCATACAGGCTCTGATTTAAAACTCTGTTTCTAACCTTTTTTTTATTTCCTATCATCTCAGAAGCCTCACATCAGTCTGATGTCTCTGACTGTAGAAACACTGGACTAGACTCCAGTTTACATCAGTGCTCACAAACATGGCTGCAGAATACACTAGGGCTGGGAAACACCCATCAATAATCAGATCTACAGATTTCTAGCTGCCGTGTTTTGTATTTAAATGTTAGGAAATAACAAACAGTATCAGAATTTATTATTAAAAACGCTTCAGAATGACTATAAACAAACAAAAGGCTGGAGCACGCTCATGTCAGAGCCAGGTACCCTGGATCCTGCCCAAGCAGTGGTTCTCAACATGGGGGGTCGGGACGTGGGGGGTGGGAGACACTGAAAGGGGGTCACCAGATTACTTTGAAACCATATGCATAAAATTAGTTTAAAGTTGGACATTTAAAAAATGGACATTTGGCGAGATTTACGCTGAAATTAAAGAAATGTTGGAAAAAAAATCCTTTAAATGTAAGTCTGGACATGACTATTAGACCTGGACTTCAGATTTGGGTTTCATATTTTGTATTTATTTAACGTCTATACTCTTGTTTACTCTGTTGGAATTTCCCCTTGTGGGACTAATAAAGGAATATCATAACTATTTTTAAAAGTGCATGACTGTGTTCAACTAAACTGCCACCACGGTTAGGTACAGCGAGGGTCCCTGGTTTCTGAGGCCCCGCCCACACAGAGATGAATTCAGGCGTATGCGCAATAGTTTTTTGTCATACCGGTGTTTCATTGACACGGAAACAGGGTTTTTGGTGACTGTAAACGATACTTTTCGAAAACGGGTCCCAGAGTGCACAAATCAGTAAACGACTACCATTTCGTCTCCTTGTGGGCGGCTACCCACAGCTTTCTTGAAACGATCATGTCACACATAGCGTAGCTCTCTTTAGACGCCTGCACGGGTCAAACCAAAACAACTATGGTGGACTACAGGGTTGCATTCATGCTGCAGAAGCTACTGAGTTTATTGTGGCTGTTACAGCAGAATCTGATGCTCCTTTACCACCACTGAGAACAGCAGGCACCAGAGGATCTTAAATCCACCACAGAGAACAACTAGAAGGACAACTAGGAGAAAGTCTGTGTCAGTTTTCTGTGATCTTCTTCTCTCTTTTGGTGCATTTTGCCACGGCTTCAGAGGTTCCGTGCTTATGCGGATATTTCCTGAAATGATCCTGTCTTTACTGTCTTTAGACTGTCTTTGCAGTCTAAATAGGTATCAAAATACCTCAGTATCAAAATACCTCAGTATAAAAATACCTCAGTATCAACATACCTCAGTATAAAAATACCTCAGTATCAACATACCTCAGTATCAACATACCTCAGTATCAACATACCTCAGTATCAAAATACCTCAGTATCAACATACCTCAGTATCAACATACCTCAGTATCAACATACCTCAGTATCAACATACCTCAGTATCAAAATACCTCAGTATCAACATACCTCAGTATCAAAATACCTCAGTATCAACATACCTCAGTATCAACATACCTCAGTATCAAAATACCTCAGTATCAACATACCTCAGTATAAAAATACCTCAGTATCAAAATACTTCAGTATCAAAATACCTCAGTATCAACATACCTCAGTATCAACATACCTCAGTATCAAAATACTTCAGTATCAACATACCTCAGTATAAAAATACCTCAGTATCAACATACCTCAGTATCAACATACCTCAGTATAAAAATACCTCAGTATCAACATACCTCAGTATCAACATACCTCAGTATCAACATACCTAAGTATCAAAATACTTCAGTATCAAAATACCTCAGTATCAACATACCTCAGTATCAACATACCTCAGTATAAAAATACCTCAGTATCAACATACCTCAGTATCAACATACCTCAGTATCAACATACCTAAGTATCAAAATACTTCAGTATCAAAATACCTCAGTATCAACATACCTCAGTATCAACATACCTCAGTATCAAAATACCTCAGTATCAACATACCTCAGTATCAACATACCTCAGTATCAACATACCTCAGTATAAAAATACCTCAGTATCAACATACCTCAGTATAAAAATACCTCAGTATCAACATACCTCAGTATCAACATACCTCAGTATCAAAATACTTCAGTATCAACATACCTCAGTATCAACATACCTCAGTATCAACATACCTCAGTATAAAAATACCTCAGTATCAACATACCTCAGTATCAACATACCTCAGTATCAACATACCTCAGTATCAAAATACTTCAGTATCAACATACCTCAGTATCAACATACCTCAGTATAAAAATACTTCAGTATCAACATACCTCAGTATCAAAATACTTCAGTATCAACATACCTCAGTATCAACATACCTCAGTATAAAAATACTTCAGTATCAACATACCTCAGTATCAACATACCTCAGTATCAACATACCTCAGTATCAAAATACTTCAGTATCAACATACCTCAGTATCAAAATACTTCAGTATCAACATACCTCAGTATCAACATACCTCAGTATCAACATACCTCAGTATAAAAATACCTCAGTATAAAAATACCTCAGTATAAAAATACCTCAGTATCAACATACCTCAGTATCAAAATACCTCAGTATCAACATACCTCAGTATCAAAAAACGAACAAAACAACAAATGAAGACTTGAAAAAAACTGACGTCAGCATTTCTTAAAGAACAATTACACTTCAAAGAGCCGTAGGTGTGCATCAGGCTTAGAAATGACCTGATTGTTTGGCTCCAGTGTTTACAATCCTTCTTGAACCTTCAGCATCACCACTAAACAGCTGCAGGTCTCTGCTGGTATTTTCACAGACACACACTGGGATCTTCGGAGCCCTCGCAGTGACGTGGGATTATGAAACTTCTTTAAAGGGCTATTTCAGTGTTTTAGAAGTTGAGTTGAATGAGGTACCTAGCAGTAGAACTGCCATTAGCCTCCAGTGATTTTAGAGAGCATTGCTCCTTTAAAAAGACTCTCTGGTTAAACTGGACAGGAAGCTAGGCTACACATGGTAACAGAGAGGTACAGTTTCAAAGGCTCAAACATTCTCATAATCTCAGAATTGTTACAGCAAATGATTATTTTAATCTCAATATTTTTACAGTCCATTTTAAAGTCTTTTTAATCTGAGTAATTATACAAGAAATAAGTATTTTGATCTCATTATTTTTAAAGTAAATGTTTATTTTTAATTTCAGTATTTTTTTTACAGTAAATAATTATTCCAATCTCTGTTTTTTATAGCCATAAAACTATTTCAATCTCAGTATTTGAACAGCAAAAAATTATCTATTTTACAATTAATCTTTATTTAATCTCAGTATTTTTACTGTTAATAAATATTTTAATCTCAGTATGTTTATGGTATATTTTCAAATCTCAGTATTTTTACAGTGGATATTTATTTCATCTCAGTACCTTTACAGTAAATTTATTTTTTTAAATCTCAATATTTTTACAGTAAATATTTTTTAATCTCAGTATTTTTATAGTAAATATTTATTTCATCTCAGTACTTTCACAGTAAATCAAATTTTATAAATCTCAATATTTTTAAGGTAAATATTTATTTAATCTCAGTATTTTTACAGTGAATATTTATTTAGTCTCAGTCTTTTAACAGTAACTATTTATTTTTCAATTCAAGTTTTTTTTCGATAAATGTATTTTTTAAAAATCTCAGCATTTAAACAGCAGATATGTATTTAATCTCAGAATGTTTACAGTGAATATTTATTTAATCTCAGTAAATTTACAGTAAATATATATTTTTCAATCCCAGTATTTTTACAATAAATATTTATCTAGTCTCAGGATTTTAACAATACACATATATTTTCAAATTTCATCATTTTCACAGTATAAATATTTATTTTATATTTATTTAATCTCAGTATTTTTACATTAAATATATTTCTTTAATCTCGGTATTTTTACATTAAATATATTTCTTTAATTTCAGTTTCTTTACAGTAAATATTTATTTTTCACCCCCAGTATTTTTACAATAAATATTTTATCTCAGTATTTTTACAGTAAATATATTTTTAATCACAGTATTTTTACAGTAAATATATTTGTTTAATCTCAGTATTTTTACAGTAAATATATTTTTAATCACAGTATTTTTACAGTAAATATATTTGTTTAATCACAGTATTTTTACAGTAAATATATTTTTAATCACAGTATTTTTACAGTAAATATATTTGTTTAATCTCAGTATTTTTAAAGTAAATATATTTGTTTAATCTCAGTATTTTTACAGTAAATATATTTGTTTAATCTCAGTATTTTTACAGTAAATATCCATTTTTAATCTCAGTATTTTTACATAAATATAAATATATTTAATCTCAGTATTTTTATGGTAGATATATTTATTTAATCTCAGTATGTTTACAGTAAATATATTTTATTAATCTCAGTATTTTTACAGTAGATATATTTTTTATCTCAGTATTTTTACAGTAGATATATTTTTTATCTCAGTATTTTTACAGTAAATATTTATTTAGTCTCAGTCTTTTAACAGTAACTATTTATTTTTCAATTCCAGGATTTTTACAATAAGTGTATATTTTTAAATCTCAGCATTTTAACAGTAAATATTTATTTATTTTAAGTCCTACCTCACAGGGAGATCTTTTAGAGTATCATGGAAGGGAGGAGTGTCTAAACTGCATGGCTTATCAACAGGGGTGCCTCAAGGGTCTGTGCTTGGTCCCCTACTTTTCTCAATATACACCACCTCACTTGGTGCAATCATCCGCTCCCATGGCTTTTCTTATCACTGCTATGCAGACGACACACAGCTATTCCTGTCCTTTCCACCAGATGACACAACTGTCTCAGCTCAGATCTCAACCTGCCTTGCTGATATTTCTAAATGGATGAGGGAACGTCACCTTCAGCTCAACCTGCCCAAAACGGAGCTCATTATCATCCCAGCCAGTCCCACTATGGAACCGCAGATCAGTATCCAGCTTGGATCAAACCATCTCTTGCCCACTAAGTCAGCCCGGAATCTGGGTGTCATGATTGATGACCAGCTAACCTTCAAGTTCCATGTGGCCTCGATTGCTCGGTCCTGCCGTTTCGCCCTCTACAACATCAAGAGGATCAGACCCTACTTGACAGAGCATGCTACACAACTCCTGGTACAGGCTCTTATAATATCACGTATTGACTACTGTAACTCATTACTGGCAGGCCTACCTGCATGCACAGTTATACCTCTGCAGTTGATCCAGAACGCAGCAGCACGTCTGGTCTTCAACCAACCCAAGAGAGCTCATGTCACGCCTCTTTTAATCTCTCTACACTGGCTTCCAGTTGCAGCTCGCATTAAATTCAAAACTCTAATCATTGCTTACAAAGCAGTAACTAAAACTGCTCCTGTTTACCTGGAGTCCCTCATCCAGGTCTACACTCCTTCTCGCCCACTACGCTCAGCCAGCGAAAGGCGCCTGGTACTTCCAGCACATCATGCTCCTAAGTCACTAGCTCGACTCTTCTCCTCTGTTGTCCCTAAATGGTGGAATGAATTACCCAACTACATTCGATCTACAGACTCCCTCTCTACTTTCAAGAGAAGGCTAAAGACCCAGCTCTTCAGAGAACACTTTGCACTTAGCTAGGCAATTCTCTACTGTTGTCCCCAGTAGTAGATTGAGTCTCAGCCAGACTATTCTCCACTGCTGCCCCCAGTGGTTGAATGAGTTTCCCAACTATAGTTAGCTCGCACTGTCCTGCTCTACTTCTGGGATTTCTTTGCCCAGCTCTTTGGGAATGATCCAGCACTTGGTACTTGGTAAATAGTTGCTGTGAAGTCTGATGGACGGTGATTAGTGATCCCACATTTTCCTTGATTCATTGTTGCTGTCTAATAACAAAAACAAACAAAAAAACAAACAAACAAACAACAAAAAAAAAAAAAAAAAAAAAAAAACTCCACAAAAACAACAACATATATTTTAGGTACTCTGCCTTAAACTCTACATGGCAGCACTTGCGTCCAATTGGACCTGAAGCACTTGATGGCACTTACTGATGTTGTTTCTTCTTGTCTAGATCGTTGCTTGTGTTGTTCTTGCTCTCAAATGTACGTCGCTTTGGAGAAAAGCGTCTGCTAAATGACATTGTAACATTGTAAATATTTATTTACTCTCAGTATTTTTACAGTGAATATTTATTTAATCTCAGTATATTTACAATGAATATTTATTTAATGTCAGTATATTTACAGTGAATTTTTTTTTAATCTCAGTATTTTTAAAGTAAATATATATTTTAAATCTCGGTATTTTACAGTAAATATATATTTTAAATTTCAGTATTTTTACAGTAAATATATATTTTACATTTCGGTATTTTTACAGTGATTTTTTAAAATTAATATTTATTTAATTTCAGTATTTTTACAGTGATTTTTTTTATCTCAGTATTTTACAGTAAATATATATTTTAAATTTCAGTATTTTTACAATAAATATATATTTTACATTTTGGTATTTTACAGTAAATATATATTTTAAATTTCAGTATTTTTACAGTAAATATATATTTTACATTTCGGTATTTTTACAGTGATTTTTTAAAATTAATATTTATTTAATTTCAGTATTTTTACAGTGATTTTTTTTATCTCAGTATTTTTAAAGTAAATATATATTTTAAATCTCGGTATTTTACAGTAAATATATATTTTAAATTTCAGTATTTTTACAATAAATATATATTTTACATTTCGGTATTTTTACAGTGATTTTTTAAAAATTAATATTTATTTAATTTCAGTATTTTTACAGTGATTTTTTTTATCTCAGTATTTTACAGTCGTTTTTTCTCCTCCACTCTCCTTTTCTTCAGTAAATAATCCGAAGCTCGTTGCATCACCGCTGAGGTCGTACCAGTTGGTAAACGTACAGACTTAAAGCGATGTGGTGTCAGGAGGGGCAGTGGGATTACTCAGTGGTGTCATGACAGGCCTCATTTTACCCATGATCCTCCTCTGCACCTCTGTATGCTCGTATCTCTGCGCACTCCGCTGTCCACGTGAGGAGTAATTACAGCTGCCGTCTGCACGCCGAGGACGGTAATCCTGCAGGGACAAATCCCACCCCGAGCACCCGGCATCCCGCTGGGTCGATTCCAGACAGATGTTGGAGCTCACAGCTGGACGCAGACATCTTTGAATCGGCGTGGCCATGGACAACATCTGGACGGCACCATGACGAGGCCTTTAAACAGACAGGTGACATTAGTGAGAGTTTGTTCAGGTAGAGATGGAGATCTGGTTCTACAGGGAGCTCACTCTGTCAGGATTTCACTGAAGATCCCAGAAAATCAACCTGATAAACCAACAATAATCTTCAACCAATCAGAGCCAGGCCTGTGGAACCCCCATGTTTGAGTCTGTAACCCTACACTGAAACCAGAAACCACGGCACATTCTCAGTGTGATGGAGGGAGATGCTGAGTCAGCACTCTTCATCATCATCATCGTCGGTCAGAGCTCTTTAAATCGCCTGAAAGAAGGTGTGTGGAGGGTTTTAACCAGAACGAGTCCAGATCCAGCTGATCTGAGAATCAAGTTTTCTGATTATCGAAGGATTTAAAAGCAGATTTTCTCCTCTGATACTCGAGTCTCTGACAGAACAACGGCTCCACCATTCCAGGGAGAATCAGTCATACAGGTAGCTGGACAAAAATGTCAAAGCCTTCAGAGAAGGAACTTTTAGTTTCCCACATCGTCCTGATTTAAACGGATACTCCGGTATTTTTGGTTGTATGAGGTACCCTGCAGTGGTGGTTTATCCTCCAGAGATTTCAGTGAGCGTTCCTCTCTTCACGCACAGACAGAATATGGAGGGCCAGACTGATCGATCCCTCTGCAATCTTTAATCATTTAGTCTCTCCTGGACTTGTTGTCTTGAAAAGCGTGTCAAACATCAGCCCTGTGGTCCACAGTGACGCTCTAAACTTCCCTTTCTTCAGGACAACCTCGGCTTTAAGAATATGCATGCTGCAGAAATGTCACTTTAATTTTTAAACAGTTATGGGATTATAAAGACAAAAGTAAATTTAAGTGGAAATCAAAACTCAGAGATTTTCATGTATTAAACACAGTTGACATTAGTGCTATTTTTGCACAGACTTGTTCTCCCATCTCTTGTGAACCAAAAAGAGAAAAAGTAATTGTTCTGTGACAAAACGTCTTTAAAATACTCACATTTTTACAAAAAAGTCCTTGTGCTTTTTTATATTGGCAGATTATGAAACGTTATTCAAAGCACTTCCTGTCTGCAGAGACGTATAGGGAGACATCATGGCCTCTCTGTGCCTCTCTCTCTCTCTCTCTCCATTATGAGCCTCTCAGGCCGTCTCCCTCAGGTTCTACATGTTTACATGTGCACTATTTAGCAGACCACTATGTGACGACGGAACATGGCAAAACTGAGGGAAAAGTGACAAAAATGTGACTAAAATGGTCCAAAAGCAGCAAAAAGGTGGCAAAAATGAGGGAAAAGTGACTAAAATGTGACTAAAATGGTCCAAAAGCAGCAAAAAGGTGGCAAAAATGAGGGAAAAGTGACTAAAATGTGACTAAATTGGTCCAAAAGCAGCAAAAAGGTGGCAAAAATGAAGGAAAAGTGACTAAAATGTGACTAAAATGGTCCAAAAGCAGCAAAAAGGTGGCAAAAATGAAGGAAAAGTGACTAAAATGTGACTAAATTGGTCCAAAAGGAGCAAAAAGGTAACATAACTCAAAAAGTTGATGGATTTTCATGAAATTTTCAGGAAATGTCACAAATGGCATAAGGAAGAACTGATTAGATTTTGAGACTGATCCAGATCACCGTCTGGATTCAGGAATTTTTTTAAGGATTCTGTACTATTGGGAGATAGGGCTAATGGCGGAGGTCTGTGCTGTTACCACTTTACACCAGGAGATGGCAGACATGAGTAACTTCAATCCCAGCAGTATTTTTGGGTGTGTTTCTATTCAAAGTTTTGGAGTTTATAGAGTTTGAAAGACGCACGCCCGGTCAAGGAGACGAGTTGGAGCGTAACAGAGAGAAAGACAGCGAATTATAGCGAGAATACTCACAATGCTGGGAGGAATAGAGGAATATTCACCCTCTGCCATGACTTCCAGTCGTCCAGTGAGACCATGGGTGAGACTGTCAGTGTATCTGTTGGAACCAGCAGGCAATGCCTCCACCGTGACGGTCCACCCATAGCGAAGCCAATGCATTGCCTCACTGTATTTCCATCCCACTGGGGAGGGAATAATTGGCGAATTCTGTGGTAGGGGGCACATGGGAATGGATCCAGGAATTTTTATAAAGGATTCTTCACTATTGGGAGACAGGGCTAATGGTGGAGGTCTGCACTCTCTGAATGCTTTTCTAGTTATAAATATTATTATTATTACTACTACTACTATTATTACTGTTATTATAGTTGTAGTTATTTTTACTCTATTTTTACTGTTTTTGTTGTTGTTATTATTAAAAATATTATTATTGTTGTGGTTGTTATTATTATGAATATGGATTTTAAAAATCATCAGAGCAGATAAAAATGTTTGTCTTCCTGGTTTAATAGATTGATTCTGTGATCAGCAGCAGGTCAGGTCGTCTCTAGTCACCTGAGTCTCTGTACATTAAAACGTGAGGATTAATCTCATCACTAATCCATCCTATAGATATTTAATCAGTAAATCATATTCAGGTATTTTCGCCCTCTCATGCAATATTTCAGTGGGGATTAATGTAAGGAGGCTGCACGCCAACCACACGCCGACTTATGTTAGTCCGCCTGTCTCAGAGCTGCTGCAGGGTTCATTAAAACACACGGACATAGATCAGCTCAGCAGATGTCCCACACGATCAGCCTCTGGTCTCTAAACTCTATTTATTTTAACAACAGCTCTTTATTCAGTAACCATCAGGGAAATGTGATAAATGTGATCTGGGCCACTGCATTAAAAACAGGCATGAGTCTGTAGTGAAATCACTGCATGGGCTCAGGAACATTCCAGAAATCATCGTCTGTCAACACCATTGGCCGTGCCATCCAGCAATGACAGTTAAAGCTGGATCATGGAGAGAAGAAGCCATATGTGAACAGGATCCAGAAACACCGCCGTCTTCTCTGGACCAAAGCTCATTTAACATGGACTGAGGAAACATGGAAAACTGTTCTGTGGTCAGAGGAAACCACAGACGCCGTGTCCTGTGGACTAAAGAGGAGAGGGAGCATCCAGCTTGTTCTCCTGGCTCGAATTTCTACATACAGCACGCAAATGGGGCCAGGAATGGGACAACATTCTTCTCCCATCAGCTGGTCTTTTCACTCCCCAGACGTTTACAGACTGTTGTTAAAGAAGAGAGGATGAGACGCGATAGTTCACATGGCCCTGTCCCTTCTTTGTTATTCAAAATGAGCTCATATTTTTCCAGAAATGTTAAAATGTCTCAGTTTAACCTCTGATATGTTCTTCTGTTCTATTGGGAATCAAATCTGGGTTTGTGAGATTTGACAATCATTGACTTCTGTTTTTATTTACATTCTGCACAGCGTCCCAGCTTTTTTGGACTCAGGGTTGTAAAATGATGTCCTTTTAAAATAGAATATCCACGGCCGCATGGCTCAGCCCCTCCCTCCCCGTGCAGCTGTAGCAGCTGTGTAGTTTCTCTGTCGCTGTTTTCTTCCTCAAGTTTGTTCCACGTGCCGCAGATTTGGCGTTTAGAGAAGCCCCGCCTCTTTCTGTCACCGAGCTTTACTGGAACAGGGCCGGACTGCACTCACAGAACGATGTAGGGCAGCTGAGGGCTCTTAATCCCATCATTGGCCTGAATCCTGCTGCTCTGCCGCTGCATGTGCCCGCATGTGAGCTGCTGCTTAAATCCAGGCTCCTCCTATCAGGCGCCGCCCCATCCCACCTTTACCCATGGCTCCTATCCCCCCCCCCCCCCGGTGCAGCATCCATCCCTTCCCTGTTTTCTGCTCTGTTTACTCCACTGGACCACAGCTGGATGCTTCAGTCCATCATTATTTTGTCTTCAGATTCCTCCATCGATAACGCCGACCACCGCCGCTGCCACCACCTCAGAATGATGCGGGAGCTTCTGGAGAGCAGCTGGATGAAGTTTGGACCTGCAGGACGGGGCTCGTATGACTGGGTGACGGGGTCACCTTCGACGCAGGACAAACAGGTGTGTGGCTCGAGTCCAGCAGAGGAAATACGACCCTAAAGTTTAGTCTCTTTAAGATCAACCCTCTCCCTTTACTCTCATCACTTTCACCCATTTTCACGCCAAGATGAAGACCAATCAGTGAGACCGGCATGCTTTAACTAACTGAGAATATTTCAGATAATAGTCTACAAATTCTGTTCAAATCCAGCCCAAAATGTGTAGCATCTACAGGAGCATTTCCACAAATCAGAATAACTGAGAAGTTTATTTATTTCAGTAGTTTGATTCAAAAATACATCAAACTTAGCATGAAAAGTAAGGAAACTAGTGTTTGGTAGATTATTTCTTTGCTGTAACAATGCTTCTTGTCACCAAACCTTATAGCATTGTGAAGCCTGTTGATTTCCCTTTTAAATGGAGCCGCATTCAGGAGGATCATGCGTTTGAGGGATGAGCAGCAGAGCTGAGGATGTGGGTTGGTCCATGAACAATGCTCCAAATCTTCTCTGCCAATGCCAAACAGCTGATTCTGCTGTTGACTCTTGTTTTGAGCTTCTGGTACCCACAGGTGCTGACGATCAGGAGCCAACCAGGTGCCTGATTGTCAGCTCTTGTGAGCATGAGCCCTGCTACAGAGGTCAGCAGATGTCTGCTCCAAGAATCTGCATGTTTGACTAATTTGGATAAGGCAACTTCAAGCTGGTGCTCCAAGCTGCGTCATTATTTAGAGTGAGCCCTAGCACCATCTCCAAACTGAAGGTCTAGTGCAGACTCTAGGATGTCTTCTACAGGTCTGCAGGACGACATGGCGGATGGCTCTCTCCAGGATGGCGTAGCTGGCCCCCACAGAGCGGGGTTTATCAGAGACTATCTCCAGAATCTAGGAGTGGAGAGGATGGAATGTCCTGCCAGCAGTCCTGACCTCAACCCCACTGAACACTTGTGGGATCAGCTTGGGAATGCTGTTGGTGACCAGCATGAGGGGGAGGAGCCAGACTGGTGACCAGCATGAGGGGGAGGAGCCAGGCTGTTGTAGCTGTGTATGGTTCTTCTGAAGCTCTTGCTTGATGAAATTGTTCCTTCAGACTTCAATCATCCGATCCACCAATCAAGAGTCAATTGTAGAATCAGCTGTTTGGACCAACCCACATCCTCAGCTCTGCTGTTCATCCCACAGATGTATGATCCTTACACATGTGGCTCCATTTAAAGAGAAGTAAACAGGTAACAGCTTTGTGACCGGCATCACCAGCTGACTTCCTCCCTCTGGGTTCTGGAGTTCTAACTGGTTATTTGTTTTGAATAAATGCATTAAAATTAAAGATTTATGATGGAAAATATTCCCATCACATGCATTCAGCCACACAAACTAACATCCATATAATAAGAACAAAAACACATCCATAATAATAAGAACAAAAACACATCTATAATAATAAGAACAAAAACACATCTATAATAATAAGAACAAAAACACATCTATAATAATAAGAACAAAAACACATCTATAATAATAAGAACAAAAACACATCTATAATAATAAGAACAAAAACACATCTATAATAATAAGAACAAAAACACATCTAGGAGGAAACAGGTGCAGTCTGAAGGGTAAAAATTCTTTCAGCACAAAAATATGATTGCTAAATTGATATTATCATTTGCATGTTGCACTTCACTCTAGCTCCAACATTTGATGCAGCCAAATATTTCCCGTTGTTTTAACACGAGAATGGGAATCTCTATGAGGTCTGTATGACTTTCTAAAAGCTCCGCCCACACGCTTACTCCAAACACCTGAGAGAGGAAAATAGGACTGAGAGACGAGAACGCTGAGTAGACTCAGAATGGGAGAGGTCGTGTCACGATTTAAACTGGCATGCATTTCTAAAAAGTGCTGTAAACTGGTGATCTGCTGTATTCTGCTGTTAAACTTCACCATGGTTTTGTTTGTGTCTGTCCAGCCTCACTCAGAGGGATGGAACTGGAGGATTATTGGTCTCAGCCCAGTAAGAAGAGACCCAAACTGCTCTTCATTTGGTATCACAAAAACTTTTAAAAGTCTTTAAATAAACAACAACAACAAAAAAAATAAAACTAAAAATAAAAAAAAACACTCTCAAACTGACCCCCGTTCATTCTTATCAGCATGTAGGAATACCAAGCCGGGGTAAGAGAGCCACAGAAGTGATGTGTGGGCTGTTAGAATCAAAGGAGGGACAGAGCTCTGATATCAGGTTGTCACTGAAGTAAAGAGTATGAACACATGGACTGAAGAGATGTCACCTAGTTTTTGAGTTATTAAAAGGCAGCGTTATGTTCAGTCACATGGAGGCCCTCTGCAAAGATTAGCATAAGGCCAGAAGAACAGGACAGACCCACACGGTAGATCTAAATCCCCAAATAGCCAACAGTCCTTCATCAGCTCTTAAAGCAACATCACTCAAACACCTTACTTTTCCAGAAGTCACCAGCTGTGGCCTTCGATCTGGCAAAGGTGTAGGGAAAAAATGTTACAACATCCTCAGCTTTACCGACATTCCATCCTCTGCCTTTAAAGGTGATGTCATCCTTTAAAGTTTATAAAACATTCCATCCTCTGCCTTTAAAGGTGATGTCATCCTTTAAAGTTTATAAAACATTCCATCCTCTGCCTTTAAAGGTGATGTCATCCTTAAGGGTTTATAAAACATTCCATCCTCTGCCTTTAAAGGTGATGTCATCTTTTAGAATTTATAAAACATTCCATCCTCCGCCTTTAAAGGCGATGTCATCCTTTACTGTTTTTGTAAACATTAATGTTGTCACCATTTTTCATCCTTTTGCCATTAAATACCCCTTTATTCCTATTTAGCCCATTTTTGCAACTTCTTTTTTTTCCTCATTTTTGCCACTTTTTGCCCACTTAAGCTACCATTTGCCATTACATACCACTTGTATCCTATTTTTTTCCCATTTTTGCCACTCTTGACTGCTTTTTGCCCATTTTAGTCACTGTTCATTTATTTTTTGCCACTATTGGACCATTTTTGCCACCTGTAACTCATTTTTTGTCACTTCTCACCTATTTTTGCCATATTCTGACCATTTTCCCATTTTATCTCCCCATTTTCACCCACTTGTGCTGTTTTTTGAATATTTTTGCCACCTTTAACTTATTCTCATTGCTACTTAAGCTGTTTTTGCCACTTTTCACCACTTAGATTGTGACTCTTGCAAAGGTATTTTTTCAACTATTTTGCTCTTTGGTTGAGCAGGGTTGAGTAACAGTGCTTTAGAGTTTATAAAATATTCCATCCTCTGCCTTTGAAGATGACATCATACGTTAGAATTATATAAATATTCCATCCTCTGCCTTTTATATGTGATGTCATCCTTTTATGTTTTTAAGACATTCTGGCCTTTGCCTTTGATGATGATGTCATCCTTTAGAGTTTCTAAAACATTACAACCCCTGCCTTTAAGGGTTATGTCATCCTTTAATGTTTTTGAGACATTCTGGCCTTTGCCTTTGATGATGATGCCATCCTTTTGAGATTCTAAAACATTCCGTCCTCTGCCTTTAAAGATGATGTCATCCTTTAATGTTTTTGTAACATTCTGGCCTTTGCCTTTGATGATGATGTCATCCTTTAGAGTTTCTAAAACATTACAACCCCTGCCTTTAAGGGTTATGTCATCCTTTAATGTTTTTGAGACATTCTGGCCTTTGCCTTTGATGATGATGCCATCCTTTTGAGATTCTAAAACATTCCATCCTCTGCCTTTAAAGATGATGTCATCCTTTAATGTTTTTGTAACATTCTGGCCTCTGCCTTTGATGATGTCATCCTTTTGAGATTCTAAAACATTCCATCCTCTGCCTTTAAAGATGATGTCATTCTTTGATGTTTTATTAATCATTTCCTCCTCTGTCTTTTAAGATGATGTCATCCTTTTAAGATTATAAAACATTCCATCCTCTGCCTTAGAAAACAATGTCATCCCTTTACAGCTGACTGTCCTTCATCGGCTCTTAGAAGAGCTCAGGACTCAAACTTCTTCCATCCTGGTATCTGAACATGTCTCTAGTCCAGGTGGATATAGAAATTAAAATAGATGCTCATTATTGGTGACATATCTGTTCTTCTGGCTCCAAACAGGCATTTGGATTAATTCATCAATTTTAATCCACCAGTCATTGTTCCAGTCTGTCTATAGGGATCTAGTGTGCTATCATTGGACTGATATAAAGATATTTTGGGGGCTCTTCAGGGGTTTTGGACCTTGATGTTGAGGCCAGTGTTCCTCCACAGTGACTTTCTAGATAATTAGAATCTATTTTGATGCCATTTCATGCACTCTTTGCCTCTTACATTTTAAATACCAGTCTTAGTCATTAAAAGAAATTCTAAACATAAACTTCATATTTGATGCACATTTATAGTGACTAAATCTAAAGCCACCCCTGAACACAAGACCCCAGGTAACTGTCTACCTTCCCCTGAGGGTTATAGTGCATTAAAAACTGGATTAAACAGGGCTAAATTAAGGTCTGTCGACTATAAAAGAGTTTAGATTAAAAGAAAGGAAGCAGTAAATTCTAGTCTCGTTTTCTATTTTCTGCAAAGATTCAGGTTTTGAGGACGGCAGTGTTGAGCACGCAGCACTCAGAGAGATGAGAGTTTAACACACAGTCTGCAGGAGGCTGGCTCATCCAGCCATCATCAACTAATTGATAAAAATCTAAAGTAATGGTAATATGGGCCACACTGAGCTGGTTTGAGCGTGTTTTTCTCTGGCAGGGTTGCCGGGTCACCCCACTGCATGATAAACAGCCCAGCAGATCTAAACACACTGAGGTCTGGGGATGGGAATATATCCAGTATCTGAGTTACATGGATGTATTTCCAATCCAGATAACGGATAATAGTGTTTACGTTGATATTTTGAAAAAACCTTCTTAACCTTATGCTCAGTGATAGGATCATTTACAGAACCACTAACAGGAAATGCTGACTGATCACAAGATGATCTATTTAAAATGTTAAAAAAGAGAATTATTACTGTTTTATTTTAAAGCCTTTATTATTGACCTAGACACTTTGTAAATTGGTTAGTATCTTGTACCATTATTTTGCACGTGTGGCCACCTCTGAGGCCTGGTCCAGCTCATCTGGTCCCAGATATCCAGTATGAACTGGGAAAGTGCACCAAAGTGCCTGAAGACGCTGTCGCCCCTGTTCCCATTAGCTGACCTTTCCATCCACATTCTCCAGAAAATGTCAGCGTTAAGGTCCTCACACAACAGATGCATTTTCTGTTATGAATTATTGGCACAAAATTATTTTTATTCCAGCATATAGCGAGTCAATGCAAGCTTTCACACCCACAATGTCATTTCACTGTGCAAAATTGTGGCTGATATTGTCAAAAGAGTGGCTGTTCACGGTGACACCTGTGTTTGGAAGCTCTAGTCACTGGTTCATTAGTATTCATGGCTACCATTACACCATGAAGACAAAAGAACACTCAGAGAAAAGGTTATTGAGCTGTCTAAGTCAAAAACATTTCCAAGGCTCTGAACATCCACCAGAGTTCAGTTAAATCCATCATGAAGAAATGAAGGAATATGGCACATGTGTAAATCTGGACTAGAGTTCATCAAAAGGACTGTGGGAGACTCCATGGTCAAGAGGAACAAAGTTCTTTGGTCTGATGAGACCAGAATGGAGCTTTTAGACTATCAGATAAGACGCCAAACACTGACATCCCCACAAACACACCATCCCCACTGTGGAGCACAGTGGTGGCAGCATCATGCTGTGGGGATGCTTCTCAGCAGCCGGTTTAAAGGCAACAAGGAGAATGTTCTGGAGTGGCTGAGTCATAGCCCAGACCTCAATCCAACAGAAGATTAGTATCTGGGCTTGAAAAGGTCTGTTCAGTCCTGATCCCTGATCAACCTAACAGAGCTTGAGCAGTTTATCAAAGAAGAATGAAGTAAAATTCCAGAGTCCAGATGTTTGATCCTGACTGAGACCTATCCACACAGACTCAGAGCTGAGACTGCAGACAGAGGAGACTCAGCTAAATACTGACTCGAAGGAAGAATATTCATGCAGTCACATTACATTTACATTACAGATTTTTATTTAATGACATTACTTTGTAGAAAACTGTTTTCACTTTGACATTAAAAAAGTTCTTTTGTGATTTTTTTTGTCAACAAAACCAAATATATCGATCATGACTGATTTATAAAATGAAAAGGGTAAAACATCCAAGAGGTGAATACTTTTTCTAGGCTGCAGACCGCCCAGGGTGTCATATGTAGGATTCCTGGAGAGTCATGAGAGATGTGGGATGATTAGATTTGGAAAAACTTTATAATAGTTTTATTTAAAAAAACAGTTTCTTTTTGGAGTGAAATGCAGGATTCTCCATGAGCTAGAAAGCTGTTCGACCACCATGTGTGACTGCTGGTCTGATGTTCTGCTGATGAACTGCTGTGTTAGTTTAACTCAAGATGGAACGGGATGCACACCTTCCAGAAAGTTCTTCTTCTGTCTGGTCAGCCCACAGAATATTTCCCCCCAAAATCTGGGGATCATCAGGATATTTTTAGTCCAGTGTGAGACGGGCCACTCCTGAGAATGTTCCCCACTGTTCACAGTTTTCTCCATCTGTGGATAATGGCTCTCAGAGTGGTTGGCTGGGAAATGTCTTTGTTACCCTTACCAGACTGATAGATGGCAGCACTTTATGTCCTTAAAATTCTTAAAATATGAATTGCATTACCATTTTCATCCTGTTGACCTCCAGGGCCGGAGCTGGAATGAGCTGGACCTTGGAGACGACAGAAAGGTGGAGCTGGTGGTCTACGTCCTCCTCCCGGTGGTCTCCGTCCTGCTCCTTGCTCTCCTCGTCGGTCTGATCTACCGCCGGTGCGCTCGCAGCAAGCTGAGCCTGGCTGACATCATCGCCCTGGACCTCCAGGACGCCGAGAGCAGTGCCGAGTTCCTCGCCTCCCTGACCAGGAACGCAGAGCGCCACACCAGCACCAGCTCTGACGGATCGGACGGGGTCTTCGTCATGGTCTACCTGCCCCCGCCCTATGAGGAAACGCTTACCAAGATCACCCGAGCCGCCAGCCTGTCCAGCTCCAAAGACGTGGAGTCGATAAAGATCGAAGACCTGGAGGCCAAGCTGTGTCCAGAGCTCAAATCCAGCGGTAGATTTGTTTAACGATGAGTCGACATGCAGTAATAAAAGACTCTATAACTCCAATATTTGGTGGTTTTAAACTCTCAGTATTCAAAACTCAACAGCGTTTAGGCCCTTCTTATCTCTTAGTTTGGTTTTATGGTACATCTGGTTCAGTCTCTCCACTTTAACAACCATGTTTTCAGCAACGCAGGCAACACTCAGTGCGTTTACATGCAAGGGTGAGCTACAGATAAAGCTAGGATTACAGTTAGTTACAGTTAGGATTTTAGCTTGATTATGGCCCCAGAGGTGATTGTAGTCAATCAGAGGCCCAAGACTGCAAGGCAGTTTGAAAACACAGACATGAGACTGCAGGGCCGTGTGCAAACACAGACATGAGACTGCAGGGCTGTGTGCAAACACAGACGTGAGACTGCAGGGCCGTGTGCAAACACAGACGTGAGACTGCAGGACAGTAAAACACAGACATGAGACTGCAGGGCCGTGTGCAAACACAGACGTGAGACTGCAGGAAGGTGTGCAAACACAGACATGAGAATGCAGGACAGTGTGCAAACACAGATGTGAGACTGCAGGGCCGTGTGCAAACACAGACATGAGACTGCAGGGCTGTGTGCAAACACAGACGTGAGACTGCAGGGCCGTGTACAAACACAGACGTGAGACTGCAGGAAGGTGTGCAAACACAGACATGAGAATGCAGGACAGTGTGCAAACACAGACATGAGACTGCAGGGCTGTGTGCAAACACAGACATGAGACTGCAGGGCTGTGTGCAAACACAGACATGAGACTGCAGGGCTGTATGAGCCCTGCAAACACATTGGATGAATGATGGTGCTTTTATCAGAAATTACATGCATCAGAATGTAATGAGAAATAGGTGCACTCAGATGTGTTAGAAAATAGAAAATCTGACAGGGATGGAGGTGCTTTTTTTCTAAAGTGAGTCTGATTTGATTGAAACATTCATTTATTCTAAAACCTGACTCTTTGAAATGATGGACCATGATTTAAACACATTTACACCTGCTGTTGCACACACACACACCTATGTATAGATGGATTTGATTGTTTAGATCGGTGTCTGATAATAAAACTTGACAGGGTTTGGTGAATGAGGCCCATTTATTCTGAGGGAACACCATCAAAACTAAAATGAGAGTTCAAGGTGAAATATAGATTTCAGTCGGCTCAACTAAAGTTGCCCAACTGTCTAAGTAGAATCTCCAGAACATGATGGCCCAACTTAACTCTTTATGTTCACCTCACATAACTAAAGAAATTCTATATGGCCCTGATACTTCATAATCTGTTCATTCAACATGAATCAAGCTGGATTTTTACAGTGAATGTGTCCATAGGGGGACAGAGCCTCTGCTCTACTGGACTGCTCTTTTTAATAACTCCACTGTCTCTGCCTGCATGTAAACGCACTGATTGGTCATCAGGCTCTGATAGACCCGCTGTAATCCCCCCAGTCAGCACCAAACAGGCCTGGAGCAGCTTCACAGAGGGATGTTTGAGTAAGTGGAGATCAAACCGGAGCAGAAAGAGTCAAAGAGGACCGATGGACTACCGTTCATCACACGGACTCGCTGTAAACACACCTCCACTAGAATGTTCATCTTTAGTCTGCTGGATGTGTTCAAGGTTAATGTTTCTGTGTTCACTCGTTCTGGAGTTCTGCCCTTTAGTGTCCAAACATCAATAAAAGCACTTTAAACTCACTCCACTGCTGCTTCTTATTCTAACTCTCTGTTCTTACTCTGACTGTTGTTAGGGGACAGAATGTCATACAGGTGTCAGAGGGCAGGGGGAGGAGCTACGACTCTCAGGTGTCCTGGACTACTGAGACGGTTCATCTAATAGTCAGCTAAGTTTGAAGGAAATATCCTTTAAAGTATCATCAAGTCTTTTTCCTCCAAAACAAACAGATGAAGAATCTTCTCAGTGATAATCCTCCAACAATCATGACTGTGTGATAAATATTTCATGGTACTGTGTCCCACAGTTGCTTCTATATTTCAGTGACATTTCTCTTTCCAGTCAGGATGCTTTGTATATTTAACTCATAAAAACCTATAAATGCAGTGCTAAAATAAATGTAAACTGATAAATTACAGCTCATCCTTTGACAGCTATGAACACCATAATAAATGATAAACCATGCAGCAGATTCAGAAATATTTCTGTGGTGATCTAAAAACATTTGAAAGAACGGGACAACCATGTTCCCAGAAATACCACACATAAAATCACACCAGTTAATCCCAGCTCCAACAGGTTTATAATAAATATGATTTAAAGATAAATCCTTATTGGATAAGTGGTGAATCCTAGAACAGTTCAGGGAAATTCTTTGAGAGAGGAAAGCTGAATATGAGGTAAAGTAGGACCTCTAGTGGTGACAACGCAGAAACACAACTCTAGTGTGTATAATTGTGTTTCTATTAGAAGAAATCTGACTTTATAATCTATCAGTCATAACTTTAAAAACTTTTAATACGAATCTTTAAACAAATGTTTAGTTAAGGCTAAAATTAAAGGTGCAGTGTGTAATATTTAGCCTAGAAGCTTTTAGCTGAACAAACTTGGTAAAATAAAGCAAAACATTTCTAAGACGGTCTATCTAAATAAGTGTTTAGCCATCTAAATTCAAAAATAGCTGTTTTGGAAAAAAAAACAAACAAAAAAAAAGAACTCAGAATAAACCTTTAATTTCATACATAGGGAGGGTCCCCTCCATGGATGCCGCCATCTTGGATTTTTTCATGTTTCCATGGTAACATAGAGGAAATAAGGAAAAAAGGATAAATAAAGTTATTGTATTGTATTGTATTCACATTACAGATACACATTAATCAACTGGTTGCCACAGTTTCCAGCAAAGAAATGCAATCTGGAACCCACTTCCAGATGTTGATATTCAGTTTTACACACTGCACCTTTAAAGGCACAATGATAACAGGCAGAGGGAGCGTTTATATATTTAAACATTTAAGGTTGTGTTTCTGCAAAAAAATGAACATCCATCCATCCATCATCCATCCATCCATTCATCCATCCATCAACCATCCATCCATTCATCCATCCATCATCAATCCATCCATCCATCAACCATCC